>NC_139388.1:44120000-44242500 GCF_054392235.1 Sus scrofa
CTATGAAATACTGTTTTGGTATTTTCAAACCTAGAAAACAGTTCTGTAAATTTGAATATATGATGGAGGTCGTCTGTTAAATACCATATCTCATAACAGCATTTTAGACTTTATTCCATTGCCTTCTTCAAAGCTTGAATCTGCTCTATAAAAGATCCTTTTTTTTTAAATGAAAAGCAGATAGATTTGAGTTCAGATTTTTATCCATTTCCTGTCTCACAAGAGGATTACAAATAAGATAAAGCAATTTAAAAAGTAGAAGTATTCACATATAAAATTATATTAGAATTTTCTAAGGATTAGCTTCCCATAGATTCCTTCTAGGGTATTGTGTCTGGCAATGCCTTAGAGTTGAAAGTATCCTGTGAGAAGGCTTGTGTGTGTTACTTTAGTAATAACTAAATTCTCTTAAGTAAAGGTGGAAAATGGGTATTAACTTGTATTGAATTTTGTGTTATAACCAGAGTGCATTGTGACCATTTTTACTTTCGCATTTTGGAAGCTCTGAAGCAAGCAGCTCTTCACAATCTTTCACGTGCATGTGAATCCTCTGGGGCTCTTGTTAAAATATAGATTCTGATTCAACAGGTCTAGGGAGGCCCTGAGCTTCTGAAGTGTTCTCCAGGGACGCTGGTACTGCTGGTCCTTAGATTCTGAGAGAGACATGCATTCTTAGAGTTTAACTGTTTGGCCTAAAAATCATGCCCTCCTCTGTCTCAGCATCCCCTTACCAAGAATGTCTCACCAAGTCTAGGTCTGTGTCTTTTGAAAATTGGCTATTAACTATTAACAGCCATGTCTTTTTTTTTTTTTTTTTAAATAGCAAAACACCGAATTGCTCATAAACCTCACTCCAAACCAAAAACTTCAGATATTTTTGAAGCAGAATTTGTGAATGATCTAAAATCCAAGGATTTGCTTGCTGATAAGGAACTGTGGGCTCGACTTGAAGAACTAGAGAGACAAGAAGAATTACTGGGGGAGACTGATATTGATAGGTACCTAATGGCAAATTTTTACAGACATTTCCTTATAAAATAAGTGTTCATTAAGGAAAATACACGATACACTAAAATATCATCAGCCTAACCACTCTCAAATAGATACTAGTTCTCTAGAATATTTTCTTTTAGTGTTTGTGCACATGCCCATGCATGCATATGTACAAAAGTATTTAAAATCTGTTATTTTTTATTGTAAAATTTCAGCCGTATTTTATGTACTAAAAGTAATAAGATACAGCAGATACTTACATATGTTTTACACATTTTAAATGAATTATTTTTATACTGTAATCAAGATAATGCTGTATGTTTGAATGACTTGTTTAAAAGAAAAATATGCCCTCAGTTTGTTACTGTAAAATGTTTACCCTTGCTTTCCTTTACAAACGTTTCTGTTTATTGAGGAGGTAATTTATAATCTGGTCAAGTAGTAATAGCTGTGAAAACCTTTACCAAACTGCCATTTGAAATATACGTTAACACTCAGAATTGTCAAAGCGCTCAATGAAATTTGTTGCTATAGAAGTTCCTATATTTTGCTTAAATGGTGTACCACATGTAGTAGTTAGTTATTGTGAAAAATAAGACATAAAAGCACAAAAGTTTTCTCCACCTATTCTTAGGTCTTTTTGATTAACTGTTTCATTTTTTAAAATCAGTTTTGAATCTTGTGATTTTCTTGGTCATGATCCTCTTTCTGTTTTTGCAGGATGTTACTTCTGTTTAATTTTGGTTTTGTTCTTTTTATAAGGCCCTCAAATCCTTTATAGAATGAAGCATGAGAAATGTGGATGTGTATAAATGTATATTCGTGTACATATATATAAATCTTTTATTTTTAAAATTACAATAATACATGCTTATAAAATATTCTGATTGTAGAAATAGACAATAAGAGTATGTTTTAGGTCTGTGCTTTTAATTTTTGGTCTTTAGGTAGAGATAACATTGACTCGAGTTTTTTACAAATTTATGATTGTATTATTTGGATTATATTTATATTGTATATGGTCAGTATCCTCCTTGCAAAGATAAAACAAATCATATACTATATTCTACTTATTTTTGAAAACTAAAACATAGAGAATTAGCATAGAAACCATTTTTTGTTCATTTATTTCAGAACATTCCATAAATTCAATGACATTAACATAATTAACCTGGAAATTGAGTTTAAAAATACCTTATGCAAAACCTTGGTTTTTACCTGTTGAAATGAACTGAAATTAGAATATGTAAAGGTCTGGTGTGTTTGTTTGATCTTGTTCATTTTCTTTTTTGTTGTGGATTTGCTTTTTTATTAGTAAGCCTGATGCTGTGGTTGCAAATGGAGAGGATACGTCCTCTGAAGAGGAGAGGGAAGATCAGAACATACATGTGAATGTGAAGCAGCCAGGAACAGACTCTCTCACTCCCAGCGGGTGTGGCCTGAATGTTACAAACTCCGAAGTGTTCAATGGCCAAGTGACCAGTCAGTCGAACTGTTCAATGAGTGGTTTGAATTCTTCTCACAGCCATGACGATGAAGATGATGACGATGACAGCGATGCTGATGATGACGGTGGTGGCGACGATGAAAATGACCACAACACTTCAGGGGTTGGAGAGAATTCTATACCGACAATATATTTTTCTCATACTGTCGAACCTAAGAGGGTTCGTATACTTTTAACTTTACTGATTTTTTTCATTTAATTTGAACATGAAGTTCAGCTATGATATTATTTAAAAGAACAATATTAAAAGGGTATTAATATTGTTTATCGTGCCAAACAAGAAAATCATCTTTTGCCTCTTGTTCTGACCAGTTTATCTGGAAAAAAAAAAAAAAAAAAAAAAAAAAAAGGAGGTGGGGGAAAAAGTCTAGGTAGTTAGTTAGCTGGTATTAGTCTGTCGTTCTCTGAAGCCACAATAGAATTTTGAATATTGGGGGTCTGGAACGAGATCCAGTTTGAGTGCTGCCTGCTGTAACTTCGCCTGTCCTTCATTCAGAAAGTGCTCCTAGGAATTCTAGAGTTACATGGTGGGCATTGTGGTGTATTTAAGATGAAGTGACTTCCTTTAGCTAAATTTGTATTTATATCCGTTTGTTTTCCATGTGGGCATAAAATGAATAGGAGCATCATGAGCAAAAAGCAAAAATTTAGAAGGAAGTAAAAATGAGTTCCTTTTCTCACAAAGTAAATATAAATATCTCTGGGTAATCATGACTTTAGAATTGTGGTATTTTAGAGCATTTGGTGTTACTATAGTGAAACCTTCAAATACAGATTTTTAAGCTTTTCTTAGTATCAAAAGACTTTTTGTTCCCTCCATACTTATTGTAGAATCTCCAGTATTTAAATCCCAGATCAGAGCAGGTTGAATCTCACTGAGGCAAGAATAGGCTGCCTTAAACACATTGCCTCGCTCTCCCTGCCCCATAATACTGCTTTAAGGAGCCACTGGGAATTCATCTTTCTGAATTGTCTTCTCAAGGAAACATAAGGCCTAGAAAACCGTAGAACTGGTCAGTAATAAAACAGGGACTCCTTCATCTCAGTTTAGTGCTTCTTCTTTAACCACAGGTACCCTTGCAGGGATTTCCTGTAGCAGAATGAAGAGTCTGTGGTATCAGTCTTAAGTGTCTGTGATGATTATTTAGGAAATGTGTTTAACACATATTTAATATTTTGTAGGTCCTTTAAGTTTTCTCTGCTTTAATGTGAAGTTAAATAATTATATATTTTTATATTCTAATACTTCAGATTAAAAGGAGCATCTATTAGCCAGAAAAAGAGTTTGTTTTGTGAGTCTCTTTTCAGGCTTTCGGTTAATTTCCATTTAGGTAAAACAGGAAGAATAAATAATATTTGCGGGAATGTCGTGGGGAAGAGCATTCATGGAAAGTGTGGTGTAAATGCCAAGTAGGGATAGAAGAAGAATGTGTTGATCCTGATGAACAGGGTTGATTTTTTTATTTTTTGGTCCTCTGGTTTTTAAAAAGTAGAGCTATTTAAAAAATTCTGAATAGCTAAGCTTTACTTTTATGACTTAAATTTTATAATCTTACCGAATATTTATCTTGGCTAATTGTGCTCTTTGTTTGGGAATGCATGATTTAAGCCAAAATCTTATATCAAAGTAATGGGTAATATGAACGTTTGTAGTAAATCTAGCATTTAGTTTATATGTATTTTGCTTTCTGTACAATAATAAAGTCACTGATGACCAGAATTGGTCATTTAAGAAGAGGTCATTTCATGCCGTAGAAGCATGATAAGGCTAAAGATAGCTCTATCTGATAATGCACATCATTTCAGTGTCACAAAATTTAAACTGCTTCCCTTAGTATTATTTCTTTATTGGTAGAGTTTATTCATTTGTAGTTTTGGCCTTGTTTTCTCAAAAGGGTCATAATTTTTTGCTGTGAAATGTTTAGGTCCGAATAAATACTGGAAAAAATACCACTTTAAAATTCAGTGAAAAGAAAGAAGAAGCCAAACGCAAACGAAAGAACAGCTCTGGCAGCGGTCATTCTGCCCAAGAGCTGCCTATGATCCGGACTCCTGCTGACATTTACAGGTGAGTGGCATTCATAGACAGCAGAGCAGAGCTGCTCTTCCCTGCTCTCTTTTTGCAACTGAATATTTACAGGAAAAGGTTGTAACACAGAGGGAAGGCTCTCTCTGCAAAGTGAGGTCTTCTGATAGGGTTAGCTTAGTATTTTAGAGAGACTCACAGGAGCTGCTGAGCCCCACCAGAGCTTCCAAGTTCAAAGCAGTTGGAACATTGCTTGGTTTTGTCCTTTTTCGCCTCTTCACCAGTGCTTTTAAAATATTCCCCATCCAGTCAGAAAATGTTGTCTCTTAACTTTAGACGTGAAAGTTTGTGTTTTAGTGGCCTGGGACAGCACTACCACAGCTATGACAAGTGCTTAGCATGTGGTTTACCTTTTCAGAGAGTCCAAGTTAAGTATGCTGTTCCAGTTGTTTGTTGTATTGTTTGTTGAGAAAACTGTCATTCAAAAATTCCTACTTTTTTTGTGACTCATATTTATAAAATAGAGAAAATTGCTCAATGACTTAAAAGGGATCTGAAATACATGTGGAATCTTGGCAAATCAAGCCTTCGTCACCCAGAACATTCTTATAAATAAACTGCTATATTTTATTAGGCCAAAAAATTATATTTTTAAGAATGATATTTGAGGCTACAGAATTACTGTGATGGTGAAAACTCTAGCTATAGGTTTAATTTCAGATGAATTTCCAAAAAAGATTTTTTTAAAATAGTTATAAATTTATCCTCAGTTTTACGAGGTAAACTAGAGTGTGGTTTTTTTTTTTTTTTTTTTTTTTGATGTTGTAGAGTCTTTGTTGATATTGTGAACGGAGAATACGTTCCTCGTAAGTCAATCCTGAAGTCTCGCAGCAGAGAGAACAGTGTTTGCAGTGACACCAGTGAAAGCAGTGCGGCCGACTTCGATGACAGACGGGGCGTCTTGAGGAGCATTAGCTGTGAAGAGGCCACTTGTAGTGACACTAGTGAGAGCATTTTGGAAGAGGAACAGCAAGAAAACCATCAGAAGAAACTGTTGCCCTCATCAGGAACACTGGAGGTGTGTGTATATTTTTAACTCCTTATTTGATACAGTATCTTTGACCAATTTTTATGATTTTAAAAGGTGGCGGTAGCTTCCTTTCAAAGGGGCGTGTTATTCATTTTCCCTATTTTACGTAGTTGATTTTGGAGTTGAAAAGATTTTTTTAAATTGTAGCTGCTGTATCTTCCAGGGATGGTCTATAAGTCATTCATCTATTGTCCTTAAATTATTTATATATTATTTAAATTTATTAATCATCAGGGTAATGGCATTATTTATTTTGTAGCCTCATTAGTTTATATATATATATATATGTATATAAAATGTATGTATTTTTTCAGTCTCCAGAGTCATAGCTCCTCATTAATTCTAGGCTTGTAGTTTTTTGATAATTAATTCATAAAAATATTAATAGTCACAGCAAACACTATATAGGTATTGTGTTAAAACAGTTCAAAAATTTCTTCGGTGAAAGTATAACCACCCTTAAAAGTTCTGTTCCTGTGAAATAGGAATTAAAAGTATCTTAATTAGCATATGTGTTTCATTCTTTGGCTAGAAAATTATTTAGTAGCTTATTTTAGACCAGACTGTAGTCATTTTATGGTCATTCAAGTAGCAGATTATGCTTTTCTCTTTTAAATGCTTTAGTTGAGTTAAAGGAAAAAAACAGACATACATGGCAGGTAATTATCTAAAGCCTTCTATGTTTTGGCTTGTGCTAGTGAAATTTTTAACTCTTGGGAGTTAGGGAACCGTTTTACAATCTAGTGAAAGGTGTAGATCCTCTGCTCAGAAGAATGAGTGTGCACGCGCACACTCTTAGCTACGCTGTTGCACAGTTTGGTGAGTGGAAAAAGGAGGAGATGGAGAGCTACCCAAATGAGAACGTTACGGTTTCCATTATACCCAGACGTGACTTTTTTATTCTTGGGTCTGGTGGATTTTCAGATTTTCAATTTTAAAAGTATTTAAGGAAGAGTGGGGGAACTCACACTCTCATCAAATGGATATACCCATTTGTTTAAACATCAGATACTTCTAAAAATATTACATATAAACATATGTAACACATCTGTTGCTTGTATTAAATGGTGATGGGGGAAGGAGAGGTTATTAGTATTTAATAATAAATAATATTAATATTTAAAAGGGGCAGATCAGAATGTTCTTTCCTACTCCCAATATAGTGATCTCAGCTGACCTGGACAGTATTTTAACTTACTTAATCGTCTTCCATGCAGGTAGAAAAACAGGTGATAGACTTTTGCTGTTTTAAAGTATCTGAAAATTGGGTTTTTGTAAGGACTTAATGTATCGTGCCATAGCCAGAGCTCAAGTGTGGAACTTATTTTCATTTCATCCTGTTTAATGGCTTTGCATTTTGTATTGAGCGGTGACCGTTAACATCTAGATACTATAAATTTTTTGATATCAAAATAAATAGTTCATGATTAGGGCAAGTACTTTGAAAGATGTCTTTAAATGTTAAAATATTCTCTTTTTCAAAAGCATTTTTAGTATAACAAGACGGCTTTGTGCTCATCGTGATAAAGTGGAGTTTTTAGAAAAGTAGACTTTGAATTTCTTTTAAGAGCTGGAGTCCACCCAAGATCAAAGTGCTGTGGGAGGGTCGGGGCATTCTTTGCTTTTGTTTCTTTGCTGGGGCAAGATGGAGGAGGTTAACTTTTTAAACTATCCAAGTGATGTACCGCCTTACACTAATTTTGTACAGTTGGTAGACAAAGGAAAACAAAATATACATGAACATGTACATGTCACATTTTAGTTTGTAAATTTGGTTTTAGAAGCTGAAAGTGAGGAGGTTCCAAATATCAGAAATCTTAAAAAAAAATCATAGTAACTCCTAGATTTTGATTGATCGCTACATAAAAAGATACAGAAAGACATAGCTTTGGTTTTATTTCCAGCATTTTGTGCACCTTACATACATACATACGTACATACAGGACATGCAGTTAACCCAAATTAAGTCCAGCAAACATCTGGTTGACATCACTGAATCATTTTTTGTGGTGCCTCTGATTTTCACTGAATTAATTGTATTAAAGTTTGAGACTTTACTTACTTCCACTAGCACCAGCTCTTTCAGTTTTCAGTTTCCTCTGATCTCAAATAAAATTGAGGCCAGAGCAATAAAATACTCAAATAATTGCGTAAGTGAATACCACCTAAGAGATGTTACTGCTGCCGAAACTAAGCTGTTGGCTAGCAGGCAACGTGGCCACCATAGGATAGCTCATTCATCAGCTGCTGTTTGACACCCTAATAGAATTTTTAATTTTAATACATGATTTTTCACAGCATGGTCTGGGTATAAATGGAATGTGGGAAAGTTGAGGACCTTTTATTTATCCAGTTTTTAAAAATCCTGTATAAACATGTTTTTTTACATTTGGTTGTGGTATGTACTAGAAGAATCTGCTTATCTTTGGTGGTGTAATTAAGATATATATTAATGTATTTGATTTCTATGAGCAATTTGCATTTTGATGTGAGAGTTTTGTCCAAAAATCCTAAAGAATTTACTTTTAATGAAAAGAAATGTCTGATTGCACATACGGAATAAAGGTTTTATGGGCATCTTCTTTGCATTTTATTATCATAATCTGACTTTTGTCTTCTAGGCTTTTTCTGGAACTGTAATAGAAAAAGAATTTTTGTCGCCCTCCTTACCACCACACCCAGCCATAGCTCATCCTCTGCTACCCACCATCCCAGAACGAAAAGAAGTTCTGTCAGAAGTATCAGAAGGAACTACAAAGAGGGTTTCAAAGTTCAAAGCTGCCAGATTGCAGCAGAAAAACTAGGGCCTGCCTAGGAAATGGGAGTTTGACATCCTAAAACCTAGTTTTGCAATTGTTTAGAATATGTATAGCAAAATACATTTCCTGTAATTTGAAATAAGGCATCCTGAGTTAATTTGGCAGCGAGTTCTCTTACTCTTATCAGTGGTATTTAAAAAAGTCAAAGTAAATATTTAAATACTTTAATATTTGGCTTGTTTTGTTAATCTCTGAATATTGTCAACAGTCTAGTTTAAGTTTGCCTTATGATGCAGTGGCAGCATTTTGCATTATTTTTCGAAGAATACTGTTCATGTGCACTGTTTTTGTGTTTCGAACTTAAGTACAGGCAGTTTTGCACCAGCTGTGATGTTGTGCATACCATATGGCCATTTTAAAGAAACTTTAAAAATTTCAAATAGATTCAACAATTATATTACTTGCTTTAGCATTTTAAAGGCACTTTAAAAAAAAAAAAAAAAAAACCTACTTCTTGTAGGTTTTGCAGCTAGGTGGCTGTCTAAAAAAATTTCTCCCCCTTTGACTGTCATTCTGTAATCTCTAAAGCAGAAAGCTACATGTACCCAAAGGAAAGTTTCTTTGATTGGAAGAATGGTATTTTGTAAAACTTTTTTTTTAAGTAAAGATTTTTATGAAACTTGGTCTCTAAAATGTTGTGAACTTTGTGATTCAGAATTGAATGTAGAAATGTCTTTGATTCATATATATGCTATATGTACCCCACAATGGATCCTTGATTTCTTACAGTTCCGTATGTAATTCTGCTTCCCTAGTGTGTGCAGTTTTAACTGGTGTTACATTTTGGGAGAGAAGGAAAGGTTGTCTAGATGATAAAAATAAATAAAATTTTTAAATAAGAAATTTTATGTTTTAATCTTCCCAACACTTTCATTCTTTAAGGCTACTTTCCTGCTGGTGAATAATTGAATAACATATTTACTTTTAGCAAAACTCCTTAAAATAAAGAGACATTTATTCTAACATTGAAAATTACACTGCAAGTGTTAATCATTAACTTGATGCATGCTAAAATGTAGCTTTTAAAAAGCATTCTGCATTAGTACTAAAATAAGCCATCAATGCCAGTCCACCCTCTATTCATGGCTAAATATTTAAAGGTTATTTATAGCTTCTTTAATGAATTCTTGCTTAAACAAAGTGAAGTTATGTCCTAGAAAAGTAGAAGCTATTTGTAACTAGAGCAGCACAACTGTAAAAGTTTTATGAATATGTATTTTAATAATAAGGGGGTGAGCCTGAGTCCCCACAAGTTAATGGATAATTTAGAACAGAGATTTTAAAATGCCTAAAAATATAGAGGATTCTGTTCCTTAGTAACTTTTGATCAACTGCACATATATTTTTTAAAAACTGTTTTTCTCTCAGTCCACCCCCCACAAAACAGAGAACCACTAAGAGTACAATCACATACACACAAAGGAGCCCCCCACTCCAACTGCTTGTTCAGTGAGCCTTTCTGTGTCAGATTTTCCCCGAGAAAAAAAATTGTGGGATTATTGTGGTTTTCTTTACAGACGTGTAATTTCAAGAGTACTGTCATTAAATAATTTTCCGTGTTCTTCAACTTTGTTTTGAGCCTCTCATTGTTTATGTTTCTTCCTGCAAATAGATGTTCCTGATGGAGCAAGATGGTAGTAGAAACAAAGAAACGTGTTAGATTCTGCTAAAGACCAAAGGAAGTAGAGTCGCCCCAACTCACAGCTTCAGTCTTATAACACAGTTTTCAATTGAAACTTAACTTTACAGCTTTACTTTATATATATATATATATATATATATAAATCTAGTATTTAATGGGATAAAATGAAGTTGATCTTAAGTGTTCTCTTAAACCATTATAGAACAGACTGAAAAACATCTTTTTAACTTTTAAGTTTGAACTAATTTCAGACTTAAAAATTGCAAAAAATAGTACAGAGTTCCCATATGCCCCCTCATCCAGCTTCTCCTAAAATTATAACATCTTGTATTACCATGATAAAATAACCGTAAACCAGGAAATCCATGTTGGTGCAATACTATTAACGAATCTACAGGTCTTAATTGAATTGCAGATCGTATTTGAATTACACCGACTTTCCCTTAGGTGTTCTTTTCTGTTCCAAGATCCTGTATAGGACCCCACCTTGCATTTGTTTGTTACTGTCCTCCAGTCACTGGCAGTTCCTCTGTTTTTCCTTATCTTTCATGACTTCAGTTTTGTTTTTTTTTTTTTTCTTTCCTTTTTAGGGCTGCACCTGCAGCATATGGAGATTCCCAGGCTAGGGGTCGAATCGGAGCTGTAGCCACCGGCCTACGCCACAGCCACAGCAGTGCAGGATCCAAGCCGTGTCTGCAACCTACACCACAGCTCACGGCAATGCCAGATCCCTAACCCACCGAGCAAGGCCAGGGATCGAACCAGCAACCTCATGGTTCCTAGTCGGATTCGTTAACCACTGAGCCACGACGGGAACTCCAACTTTAATATGTTTTAAGAGTACTGGTCAGGTATTTTGTATGGTGTTCCTCAGTTTGGGTTTGTTTGATAAACTCACTTGATTAGAAGGAGGTTTTGCATTTTTTGGCAAGAATACCCCAGAAATCCATGATGTAGAGATTCAGATTAGAGATACATTCTAGTAGGTCACTCCAGGAGGTCCATTTCAACACTGATCTCTTTAACCTTGATCTCTTTGTTAAAGAGACTCTCTGCCAGGTTTCTCTGCTTTAGGTTACTGTCTTTTTCGTTACAGGTGCTATCTTGTAGGAGATACTTTGAGATTTTCAGGGTTTTTTTTTTTTTCCATCTCGAACTAGTTCTTGCGTTCGTTTGTAGATCTTGCCTGCAACAATTATGACTTTAGTTTTTGCCTAATGGTGATTTTATGTTTTGCCCTGTCTACATTTATTTCTTGGAATTCTTTTGTAATGAAGAACTATGTCAAGCCTCCCTCTGGCCCTCGCTGCCCTTGTTTATTATTTATTTGAGTATTTTTATCTGTATGGACTTGGATATTCTGTGCGTCAAAATTGAGTTATCATTGTTTTGTTTGCTCAAATCATTCTACCTTTGACCGTTAGGAACTCCTTGGAGTTGACTTCTGAAATCTTTCAACAAGTTCCCATCTTTTTCTGAACACTGTCTTTCTGACACCATGAAATGTTATAGGTTTATCTTGTATTTTTTCTGTCCCAGCCTTGGAATCAGTAACCGCTTCTCCAAGGAGTTCTTGTTCCTTTCGTTGGAGAACAGTGTTGAAAAACCATCTCGTGTAAGCGTATGTATTGCCATTGGGGTGTTGTGGCTTCTAGGCTGTTCTAGCAGATAAGGCTAGGAAATTCTATCATTAAGCACATATTTATATGTTTGTCTGCTTGTGTGTATTAAAAAAACATAATTTTAGGAGTCCTTCTGTCATGCAGTGGCTTAAGGATCCGGTATTGTCATTGCAGTAGCTCGGGTTATTGCTGACGTGCAAGTTCGAGCCTTGGCTGGGGAACTAATGCGTGCTGTGGGCACAGCCAAACAAAAACCTCCTGATTATACCAATACTTCTGATTCTAATCTACCACCACCAGATTTATTTCAGTTTTTTCTTATTTATGACTTCTTTCTCCAATAGTGAAACTTGGCTGTTATTATATATAGTGTACTTACTTATTTTTTAGGCATCTAGTACAACTGACACTTGAGCAACTTAGTGGATTGGGGCACCAACCCTCCACACAGTTGAAAATTGGTGTATACAACCCTCCACACAGTTGAAAATTGATGTATAACATTACAGCCGGCCCTCCGATCCTTGGTTCTCTGTGTTTGGATCATGTTTCTACTGGAAAAAGAAAAAAACAAAAACACATATAAGTGGCCCAGCACAATCGAAACCCATGTTCAAGGGTCCACTGCAGACATGCAAAAGCAGTTTCAGAGTGCTAATTCTCACCCCCAGGAGAAACATGTTTATTAAGTATATTGCACTATTTGTGTCCAGGATTTTTTTTTTTTCTTTAGCTTTGTAAGTAGCAGTCAAGAAACTTTTCCAAAGTTACTTTTGTTCTTTTTCTTTCCCACTCCTTTCTTTGTAATTATGATTCATTTGTAATACCGTTAGGTTCATTCGTGAGTGTTTGTGTTCCATTTTGGATTCTCTCCACATTAGGTTGGGTTTAATGGTTTATTTTGGGTGTGTGTGAAGGTTATGGGAAACATTAATGTGGTTCTAAGAGTCAGATACGTAAACAGATAAACAGAGAAGATGAACTCCTTACCCCCAGAGGGTGATACATCTTTGTGTATACATACATGTACATATATTGTTTTTTGCTTTCTGTTTAGGGCCACATATGGAGGTTCCCAGGCCAAGGGGCGAATTGGAGCTAGAGCTGCTGGCATACACCACAGCCACAGCAACGCCAGATCCAAGCCGTGTCTGTGACCTAACCTACACCACAGCTCACGGCAATGCTAGATCCTTAACTCACTGAGCGGGACCAGGAATCAAACCTGCATCTTCATGGATACTAGCCGAGTTCATTACCACTGAACCACAACGGGAACTCCCATATGTGTTGTTACTGAAAATAGTTTTTAACTTTCTCTGACAGTGTTGGGCAGGCTTGGTCCAGGTTTATTGTAACTATTTGCTGTTGGGGGCATTCTGTTTACCCTTCTTACTTATTGCCTCACAGCCCCCTGACCCCCTCTAATACCATTCAGATTATGCACTTTCTGTTTGTTCTTTTCCATTGACTTGGATATTACATATTTAGCTATATTTTAATTTTTTGACACTTTTCTTTCAAAATGTACACTTTTATTATTGCTGCCTTCTTCCTAGACAGTATTGTGATTACTTTAGTGTTTGGTTCTTTGGTTCCATTTTTTTTCAAATAATTTTATTGAGGTATAATTTATATACCATAACATCCATTTCTTTGTATTCCTTTCTTTTTTAAAATTGTCATTGAGGGAGTTCTCCCCATCATGGCTCAGTGGTGAATGAACCTGACTAGTATCCATGAGGACACGGGTTCGATCCCTGGCCTTGCTCAGTGGGTTGAGGATCTGGCGTTGTCGTGAGTTGTGGTGTAGGTCACAGACGTGGCTTGGATCCTGCATAGGCTGTGGCTCTGATTTGACCCCTAGGAACCTCCATGTGCTGCAGGTGTAGCCCTAAAAAGACAAAAAATAAAAAATTAAATTGTAGTTTATAAACGTACAATACTATATAAATTATCCTATAGTACTGTGCTATAATAATTTGTACCTCTTAATTTGCTACCCCTGAATTGCCCCCCCTCCACACACACTGGTAACTACTAATTTGTTCTCAAAATCTGGGTCTGCTTCTTTTTTCCTTATTCACTAGTTTGTTGTAATTTTTAGATTCCACATATAAGTAATATTACAGTACTTGTCTTTCTCTGTCTGACCTGCCTCGCTTAGCATAATATCCTCCAAGTCCATCCATGTTGTTGCAAATGGCAAAATTTTCATCCTTTTTAATGGCTGAGTAGTATTTCTGTGTGTGTGTGTGTGTGTGTGTGTGTGTGTGTGTGTCTGTGTGTACATGTTTTTTGTCCACTTAACTGTTGATGAAAACTTAGGTTGCGTCCATACGTTGGCAATTGTAAATAATGCTACTGGGAACATTGAGGTACAGTCCCCTCATGATCAGCAATGTTAAGCATCTTTTCTTGTGCCTGCATGCCATCCATTTTTCAGTGTGCAATTTGGTGGGTTTGGGTAGATTTCAAGTTGTGCCACTAACTCACTACAACCCAGTTTTGGAACATTCGCGTTATGCTAAAAAAATCCCTTTTTTCCATTTATAGTCAGTTCCCATCCAGATCCCCAGCCTCAGGTAACCACTCATTTGCTTTCTCTATACAGGTTTAGAGAAACCTGTATTTTCTGGACAGTTAATTTAAATAGAATCATGCAAATATTTAGTCTTTTGCATCTGTCAACGAACAAAAGGTTTTTGAGCTACATCCATGTTGTATGATGCATTGGTAGTTTATTCCTTCTTATTCTGTTGGGATATTCTACGTTTATTCATTCACTAGTTGGTCAACACTCGGATTGTTCAGTTCTCTGGCTCTTGTGAATAATGTTGCTATGAACATTCATATGCAAGCCTTTGTGTGGACATGTGTTTTATTTCTTTTAGTAGATACCTAGGAGTGGAACTGCTGAATAAGATAGTGGATTTATTTTTAACTTTTTAAAAGAGATTATATACAATTTTCCAAAGTGGCTATGTAAGTCCACGTTCCCAGCAGCAATGTAGGAGGTTTCCAGTTTTTCCACATCCTTGGTATCCTTTTTCATTATAGCCATTCTAGTGGCAGTGAAATATCTCCTATTTTAAATGTGCATTCCTGTAGCAACTAATGATGTTGAAGATTTTTTTCACGCACTGTTAGCTGTGTGTATATCTTTTTAAAAGTGTCTAGGAGTTCCTGTTGCAGCTCAGTTGGGTTAAGAACCTGACTGATATCCAAGAGGATGCAGGTTTGATCCCTGGCCTCATTCAGTAGGTTAAGGATCTGGCATTGCCACGGTGTAGGTCACAATGTGGATCCCACATTGCTGTGGCTGTGGTGGAGGCCAGCAGCTGTAGCTCCAATTTGACCCCAGCCTGGGAACTTCCATGTGCCCACGTGTAACCCTAAAAAGAAAAAAAAAGTGTCTTCTCAAATCATTTGCTCAGTTTTTAATTGGATTCTTATTATTGAGTGTAAAAGTTCTTTACATATTTTAAATACAAGTCTTTTATTGAATGTATGATTTACGAGTATTTTCTTTAAGTCTGTGACTTGGCTTGGATTTTTCTTTTTAAGATGTCTTTTAAAGCACAAAAAAGTCTTTGGTTTTGATGAAGTCCAATTGATAATTTTTTCTTTTTTCTTTTCTTTTCTTATAAGTGCTTTATAATATCTAAAAATTCTTTGCCTAAACCAAAATCGCAGGAATTTTTCTCCTCTGTTTTCTAGAGTTTTTATGGACTTAGCTCTTAGAATTAGGGCTATGATCCATTTTGAGTTGATTTTTGTATATCGTGTGAAGCAAGGATCTAAATTCAGTTGTCCCAGAACCATTTGTTGAAAAGATTGTTTTTTACAATGGTTATTTTGACACTCTTTTTTTGGGAAAACCAGTTGGTCTTAAAGTTGTTTGTTTCTTCGTATATGCTGTATTTCATCTGTTTGTTTATCTTATATCAGTACCAAGTCATCTCGATTTACTGTGGCTTTATAGTGAACTGTTAAGTCTCCTAACTGTTCTCTTTTTCAAAGTGTTTTTGGTTACTCTGGGCCCTTTGCATCTCCATGTTAATTTTAGGCTAATTTTATCTACCAGTGCAAAAATGCTGTTGGAATTTTTACAGGGACTTATTGAATTTGGTGATGAATTTGGGGAGAGAGCTGCAATGTTAATACTGAATCTTCTAATCCAGGGACATGGAATATTTCTTCATTTATTTAGACTCTCCTTAATCCTCTAAAAAATGTTTTGTAGTTTTCAGAGTACAACTCGTAAGCTTCTTTTTAAAAAATTTATTCCCAAGCATTTTATTATTTGTTGATGCTATTGTGAATAGAACAGTTTCCTTGATGTCTTTTTAACTGATTGTACTAGGTTGACTGTCTAGTACTGCATTGAATAGAAATGGTAAAAATGGACAGCTTTGTGTTATTTCTGATTAGGGAGAAGGTATTCAGTTTTTCACCAATGAGTGTGATGCTGGCTGTAAGTTTTGCATGGATATATTGTATTAGGTTGAGGAAATTTTCTTTTATTCCTGTTTTTTGGGAATTTTCTATAATGAATGGGATTGAATTTTGTTAAACATTTATTTCTGCTTCTATTGGGATAATTGTGTAGGTTTGTTCTTTATTAATAACATTAATTGATTTTCTGATGTTAAGCCAACCCTGCATTCCTAGCTAAACCCACTTTATGTAAGCCTTTTGTTATATATTGTATAATCTTGTGGTTTGTATAATCCTTTACATATGTTACTGAATTTGATTTGCTGATATGTTACGGGGGATATTCATGAGGGATATTGGTCTGTAGTTCTCGATTCTTGTATAATGTCTTTGTCTGACTTTTGTATCAGGATAATACTGTTCTCATAGAATGAGATGGGAGTGTTTTTTCTCTTCTGATTAAGTTTGTGAGGCATTGGTATTATTTCTTTAAGTGTTCGATAGAATTTGCCAGTGAAACCAATCCAGGCCTGGGCTTTTCTTTATGGGAAGTTTTGTAATTACTATTATGATTAATTAATTTTATAATTACTATTTAAAATAGTTTAAAAAAACTATTTTGTTTCTTGTTATGTGTCTGTTTAGATTTCCTGTTTCTTCTTGAGCCCATGTTGTTAAACTTTGGCTTTCTAAGAATTTGTCCATTTCTTTAATGGCATAAAGTTGTGCATAGCATTCCTTTATAATCTATTTATGATTTCCGTAGGGTTGGTGGTGATGTCTCTTCTTTCATTTCTGACTTTGCTAATTTTATCTTCTCTTATTGTTTTGGTCAGTCTAGCTAAGGACCTGTCAATTTTGTTGATCTTTTCGAAGAAGCATTTCTTTAATTTCATTGATTCTTCTCTGTTTTTCTTGTTTACTATTTTATTGATTTCTGTTCCCATCTTTATTCCTTCTTTCCTTCTTCCTTTAGGGTTAGTTTGGTCTTTTATGTTTTTTTAAGTTGTTAACTTTTGATTTGAGATCATTCTCTTCTAATATAAGCATTTAAAGATACAAATTAGAGCAATATCTAAGCACTGTTTTAGATACTGGCATCAACTTTTTATCTATGATGTTTTATTTTCCTTTATTTCAGAATATTGTGACATTTCTCAAAGGTGTCTGGTTTGATCCATGATTTATTTAAATATGTTTTGTTTAATTTTCAAATACTTGAGTTTCTTTCTGTAGCTTATTCAACTTTGATTTTGTGTATGGAGAAAAATTTGTATGTCTTACAGTTTTGTAAATTTCATTAAGACTCTTTTTATGGATGGCATATGTCCTCTCGTGTGTTACTGAAAAGTCTGTATTGTCTTTTTGTTGGATGGAATATTCTGTACATGCCAACTCCATGGACAGTGCTGTCCTCTGTACCCTTCCTGATTTCCTGTCTACTTGTTTTACTCATTACTGAGAGTGAGGTCTTGAGGTCTGAAACTACAATTCTTGAGTTGTCATATCTTTCATTTTTGATAGTTTTTGTTCCATGTATTTTTTGTCTCTCTTGTGAGGTGCATATATTTTTGTCATTGTTGTATCTTCCTGATTAATTGATATCATTATTATTACAAAATGCCTTCTTTTTCTCTTTTAAGATTTAATTTTAATATAAAGTCTATGACTGTTTGATACTCTTTTGACCACTTCAGCTTCTATGATTTCATTTACATTTAGTTTACGTTTCCTTTAGTTCCAACCTATTTCTGTCTTTGAATTTAGCAATTGTATGTTACAGGTGTCATATAGTGGAGCTTTGTTTTTAAAAAATCCATTCTGGCAGTTCACATACTGATTGGGGTGTTTTATTAATTTAGGTAATAATAGATATGGTTCGTTCCCATCTGCTATTTTGCTTTTTTTAAATATGTTTTGTTCTGTTTCTTCTTGGATTGCCTTCTTGGTGTTAAATGTTTTTTTTTTAGCGTAACTTTTTAATTCCGCTGAGGTTTTTTGTTTGTTTGTTTGTTTGTTTGTTTGTTTGTTTTGGTTTGTTTTTGCTTTTTAGGGCCATACTCGTGGCACATGGAAATTTCCAGGCTAGGGATTAACTTGGAGCTGTAGCCACTGGCCTACACCACAGCCACAGCAACACAGGATCTGAGCTGCATCTGCGACCTACGCCACAGCTCATTGCAACGCTGGATCCTTAACCCACTGAGCAAGGCCAGGGATTAAACCTGTGTCCTCATGGATACTAGTCGTGTTCATTAACTGCTGAGCCATGATGGGAACGCCTCATCTGAGTTTTTTTAAAAACTATTTAATCGTTGCTCTAGTGATTACAATATGCATTTTAACATCACAATCCATTGGATTTGACTTGAGTTGAAGTGAACAATAACTGACATGGAGAATCAGTGGACTCAAAGATAAATCAATGGAAACTATACAGTCTGAAAAAAATCTCTTTATGGGACTCTGCTTATGCTTATGTTGACATGATTGGCTCTATACCTTAGGTCTCATACTTAATTTGTTTTCCTTCTTTTTTCTTTCTCTTCTTCAGATTGTGTAATTTTTATTGATTTGTCTTGAGTTCATTGATTGTTCCTTTAGCCAATTTTCAAGTCTGCTGTTGAATCCCTCTAGTGAATTTTTCATTTTAAGTCTTGTACCTTTCAAATCCAGAATTTCCATTTGGTTCTCCTGTAATTTTAGCCTCTTTATTGGTGTTCTTCGTTTGATCAGTCTTTGTTTTCATGCTTTCCTTTAGTTCTTTGGACATATTGATAATGACTGCTTTGAAACCTTTGCTAAGTCCAACATTTGGATCCCTCCAAAAATACTTTCTCTTTACTGCTTTTTCCCCCCAAAGTATATAGGCCCACTTTCCTGTTTAAAACTGGATGTTTCAAATGGTACATTGTAACAACTCTGGATTCTGATTCCTGCCTGGGGTGGTTGTTGGGTTTATTTGTTTTTGTCATTTGCCTGAAAAATAATTATGTGGAATATATTTCTTCCATAGCCTCTGATGTCTCTCTCTCTTAATATGTGTATATGCACACACACCCCTACATATTTTTTAATTCTGTTTTTATTTCTAAACCTGTTTTCTTATGGACTGTCCTTGAATCATTATATCTTAGTGGCCAGCCAGTAATTGGTCAGAATTTACACTTAGACATCTTGAACCAATAATTAGGGCCTCCATCATTTGTATGTGGTTTGGAGCGCACAGTCAAGATTCATGGAGTTGACAAGTCTTCTCGGCTTTTATTTTTACTTCATTCAGGCTTTCTGTGTTTCCTCCCTGTGTGTGTGTGTGTGCGCACAAGCGTGTGCTTTGCATACATGTGCATGCTTGTGCGTGGCACATGTGCATGTGTGTGCAAGGCCTTAGAGATGTATAGATAGCTAGAGCCTTCTCAGGGGTCTCATCAGCTCCATGTGCATAGATAGCCTAACATGCCTTTCAAAAAATGTCTTCAAAAAATGTGCTCATCAAGGCTCATGGTCGTCTCCTTGGGTTTTCCTGTGGAATTTTCAGCCAGTCTGCTGGTCTTTTGGTTGGCTCAGCTGCTGGGCAACCTCAGGTCAGCTGTGATGTGAGCCTTTCCCATTTTTTTTTTTTTAAAACAAGTTGCTGGGCATTGGGATTTTCCGCAGTACTCCAAATATAGTCAGCTCCCTCCTGTGTATATGCCTCTGGTTTTCACAAATTGTCCCACCCTGTTCGAACTGTTGCTCCAGAGATGCTGGGGTGAAGGCGGGTGGCTAGAATATCATATGCTGCTATCATTCACCCAGGGTTCAGTGGTTTCCTTGAATATAAACTTCTCAATTTGTTTTATGCCTTTGGTTAATTTTCAGAGTCCTGAAATAGTTGTTTTTGACAACGTTGTCCAATTATATCTTTTTGGGCAGCATATTAGCAATGATCCTCACTTTGCCTCTCAATTATCTCCAATAATTTTTTCAAAAAACTCATTTATGTACTTATTTCTTCTTTTTCTTTTTTTAGGGCCACACTTGCAACATATGGAGGTTCCCAGGCTTGGGGTCCAATCTAAGCTCCAGCCACAGCCACATCAGATCCGAGCCACGTCTGCGACCTACGCCACAGCTCACAGCAACGCCAGATCCTCAACCCACGGAGGAGCGAGGCCAGGGATCGAACTCTCAGCCTCATGGTTCCTAGTTGGATTCTTTTCCGCTGCGCCGCAATGGGAACTCCAAAAAACATGTAAAACTCTTTAATGTCAACTCATGAATTTCACGTTTTTAGTACTTTTCATTACTCTTTATCTGTTCAGGTTTCCATCTGACTTTATGTCCCTCCAGCCTGTAGAACTTCCTCTCACAATTATTTTGGAACTGCTGTGATAGGCCAAGTTCTGTCAATTTTCGTCTAAAAAAGTGTTATTTTGTCTTCACTTTTGAAAGATATTTTTGCTATGTATAGAATCCTATGTAGATAGGTTATTTCCTTTAGCGCTTTGAAGATATTTTTCCACAGTCTTGCATTTTATGTTGCTACCTTATCTTTGTTCTACCATCATGTGATTTTTTTTCCCCCCTCTGGCAATTTAGTTATGATGTGCATGGGTTATGATTTTCTTTATGTTCAGTCTTGGGGTTTGGATCTGTGGATACAGGGTTTTCATCACATTTGGAAATGTTTTGATTATTGCTTCTTTACATATTGTTGGGCCCCTACCTCTCTCTCTACCCCTTTTGAAACATGAATGACATTTATAATACACAGCTTTTATTGTCGCCTTAGGGGTTTAAGGCTCTGTTCATCTTTGTTCAGTCCTTTCTTTTCTGTGTTTCATGTTAGTTAGGTTTTGTTTGTTTGTTTGCTCATTGTTTTTGTTTTTTGCTTTTTAGGGCCGCAGGTGCAGCATATGGAAGTTCTCAGGCTAGGGATTGAATCAGTGCCACAGCAACATGGGCTTCGAGTTGCATCTGTGCCACAGCTCATGGCAACACCGGATCCTCAACCCACTGATTTAGGCCAGGGATTGAGCCCACATCCTCAAGGATATTCGTTGAGTTCATTACCACTGAGCCGCAATGGGAACTCCATGTTAGGTAGTTTTTATTGGTAAGTTTTTTTGTTTATTTTTTAAGGCTGCACCTGCAGCATATGGAAGTTCCCAGGCTAGGGGTGGAAGTTCCCAGGCTGGGGGTGGGATTGAAGCCACAGCCCCAGCCACACTGGATTTGAGCTACATCTGCAACCAATGTCACATCTTGCTGCAATGCCTGTTCCTTAACCCACTGAGTGAGGCCAGGGATCAAACCCTCATCCTCATAGAGACTATGTTGGATTCTTAACCTGCTGAGCCACAATGGGAACTCTTTTAAGGGTAAGTTTTTAGGTTCACTGATTTTTTTTTTTTTCTTCAGTGTCTTACTTGGTTTTGATCACATCCAGTAAGTTTTTGTTTCAGATATTATCTTTTTTTACCTCTGGAATTTTTATTTGGTTCTTTTCTTATATGCAAAAATATTTTATTTCCTTCCCCATTATGTTAATAATTTCCTCCATATATCATAAAGCATATTTGTGAGAACTGCCTTAAAGAGCCTGACTGCCCATCCTGCTATTTCTGTAATTTCTGTGTCACATTTCTGGTTCTCCTGACTTATTTTCCTCCTGATTAGGGATCACCATTTGCTGCTGCTTCTCATGTTTAGTAATTTTTTGATGCCAGGACTTTTTATTATACTTTTGATTTTGAAGTAGAGATTTACAGAAAAGTTTCAAAGATAGTTCAGCAAGTTCTCATACATTCCTCATTCAATATCAGTTTCCCTTAATATTTTATTTTATTTATTTTTTTATGTTTTTGCTTTTTTAGGGCTGCATCCACGGCACATGGAGGTTCCCAGGCTAGGGGTGGAATCAGAGTTGTAGCTGCCAGCCTGCACCACAGCCACAGCAACTCCAGATCCAAGCCGCATCAGCGACCTACCCCACAGCTCACAACACTGCTGGATCCTTAACCCACTGAGCGAGGCCCAGGATTGAACCTGTGTCCTCACGGATCCTAGTCAGATTCATTTCTGCTGCTGCCATGACGGAACTCCCCAGGTTCCCGTAATGTTTACACGTTACATGAGACAGGCTAGGGCCTGGGACCCTTTGCTGCAGCCTGGACAAACGTCTTAGCAAAGACTACAAAGAAACTGTAAGGGATTAAGAATAACTGTGTGCATGAGCCGTTGGGGCAAATTATGAACAATAAGACAGGAAAAGACCAAAACCCAACTGCACCTTCTGAAGTGGGAGGAGCAAAAGCAGGGATGGCTCACGATCCCTGTACAGAGCACAGCCACGTGGGTGGGCAGAGCACCTAAGCCGCCCTTCCCACCCCACCTATGAATGGCCCTACCCTCACCCCTTTTAAGGAACCAGCTCGCCCACCTCAGGGAGGGAGCAAGGGAATCTGTTACTGGTTTTTCCTCATGTTTCTGCAGCCCAAGTCCCAGTAAAGCCTTGCCTGAATTTCTCCTCTGACTCCTTTTTTTTTTTTTTTTTTTTTCTTTTTGTTGTTGTTGTCGTTGTTTTTGCCTTTTCTAGGGCCACACCCACAGCATATGGAGGTTCCCAGGCTAGGGGTCGAATTGGAGCTGTTGCTGCTGGCCTACACCAGAGCCACAGCAACACAGGATCTGAGCTGTGTCTGCAACCTGCACCACAGCTCACGGCAACAGTGGATCCTTAACCCACTGAGCAAGGCCAGGGATCGAACCCGAAACCTCATGGCTCCTAGTCGGATTCATAAACCACTGTACCTCGACGGGAACTCCTCTCCTCTGACTTCTTATCAATTTCTATTGGTCGGTAACATGACCAATGTATGGTTTGTCGGAACTAAGAAATTAGCACGACGCTATATTATTAAATGAACTAAAGACTTGATTTGAATTTTGCCAGTTCCTCCACCAGAGTCAGTTCTGCCCCAGGATCCATGCCAGGGTACTACTGTGTTACACTGGGTGCTCCTGTCTCGTCCTGCCTGTGACAATTTCTCTGTTTCTTGATTTTCAGGACCTTGATACTTGTGAAAAGTATTGGCCAGCTGATTTATAGACTGTCTCACAATTTGAGTTTGGCGGAGTTCCCATCGTGGCTCAGCGGAAACGAATCTGACTGGCATCCATGAAGACGCAGGTTCGATCCCTGGCCTCCCTCAGTGGGTTAAGGATCCGGTCGTTGCCACGAGCTGTGGTGTAGGTCACAGATGCGGCTCGGATCCTACATTGCTGTGTCTGTGGCATAGGCCAGCAGGTGTAGCTCCAATTTGACCCCTAGCCTGGGAACCTCCATATGCCACAGGTGTGGCCCTAAGAAGACAAAATAATAATAATAATAATAATCAAAATTTAAAAAAGCCAATTTGGGTTCATCCAGTGTTATCCTATGATAAGCCTGGGGTTATGAGTTTGGAGAATCTTATCCTAAAGATGCTTTTCATCTCAATCCCTTCATTCATTAGGTTGTTGGTTGGCTTCTCCACAATAAGACCAGTCTTGTTTTGCTTGGATTCCTTCCCCTCCAGCTGTAAGCACAGCTGCAACCTACACCACAGCTCATGGCAACGACCGGATCCTTAACCCACTGAGGGAGGCCAGGATCGAACCTGCCTCCTCATGGATGCCAGTCAGATTCATTTCCACTGAGCCATGGCAGGAACTCCTCCTGAGCTTTTAAAATATAAACCTCTGATGCTCTTGGTTTCAGCTTTCTGTTAACTTCCTTGCAGACTGGGTTCTGTATTTGCGAAGATGTTTATCATGTTTTATCTAGCATTTCTAGAGAGTTTATAGCAGGAAGGCTGACATTGTCTATGATATTTCTTAGCCTTTTCTCTGCTGTTCTGTGCCCTAAAGAAGGCTGTATAGTTTATCTCATATGAGATGGCAGGTCAAGTGCAGAGTCAGAGGAGAATAGCAGAGGTGCTATGAGAGAGGTGCAGTGAGGGTTCCAACTTGGAGTCCTACGTCTTCTTTGGAGAACTGGCAACTGCTTCATGTCGGAGGAAGTACTTCAGGTAGGATAGGAATTGAGAAACATGCAGGATGGAACGACTCCTGGTGTTCTTATTTCACATAGAACTAGTAAAATTAGAACCTACACGGGTTATATGTATGCTGTGTTCTGGTTATAGGAACGCTGAGTCTATTCATGAATAAGCATGCATTTTTGAAGATTCATTTTGGGGGATCCAAGTTTTTTTTGCCAATGTACATTGGGGTCCTAGGAAGCTAAGAGTGGGATGTCAGTGATGATTTGGTGATAAATCCTGTTTGGGGGGGGAATAGTTTAATCTGGTGAAAATTATAGTGAAAACAAAATTTCTGTGCCTTAGAGCAGGCTTTGATATTCTCAGATATATAAAGCAATGTTTAGGCTAGATCCACCTGTGGTCACAAAGGCTGAAAGAGTAAGATTCATTTTCTATCGTTCCTGGAAATCTTTCAAAGAGCACTCGTTGGGAGATAATTGAGGTGTAACCAAGGAACAGCACTCAGACCCTCTTCAGAAAAGAGAAGTTTGCAAATGCTTGTCAGAACTTCCGTGTGTTTTAGGATGTGAGTCTGGTGTCTTCGTACTTAAGACTTATGTGTGGTCATAACATATCCCAAATGTGAGTTCTAGTGGGTCTTTTAAGAAGAGACTAACCCTTGAAGAATATGTCAGTGTTAAAACTGTGAAAGAATCTCTGAAAAGTTAGGACATTTTTAAAAAAATTTGTTGATTTCTGCAAAGCAGGGAAATAAGTAATCCGTAATTGTACCTAGCATTGATTAAAAGGAAGAAAACACTGAAAGCAAATTATTGACCTTAGAACTATAAAATATTTTTGATAAGTTACTTTTTTATGTTGCAGTGTAATCAACTAGTTAGGGTCTGGGATGGGAAATTCCATGAGGTTTAATATCAGATGCACTAAGGAGCATCCAGTCCCTCAGGGCAGTGAATCCCAGGAATACTGAAGAATTTGGTAGTTGTGGAGTTCCTGTCATGGTGCAGTGGAAACAAATCTGACTAGGATCCATAAGGATGTGGGTTCGATCCCTGGCTGCGTTCAGTGGGTTAAGCATGGGGCATTGCCGTGAGCTGTGGTGTAGGTCGCAGATGTGGCTCAGATCCCATGTTGCTGTGGCTGTGGCGGAGGCGAGCAGGTGTAGCTCCAATTCGACCCCTAGCCTGGGAACCTCCATATGCCGCGGGTGCGGCCTTAAAAAGCAAAAAGAAAAGAAAAAAGAATTTGATCATTTCAAGGGTTGAGTCCTGGATCTCACCACGGAAAGGCTCAGTGTTTCACAGACTTTACACTTCTGTCTCTGTGATGGTTAATCTAGCTTCAGCAACCTTTGGGGCTCTTTGTCCTTTTTTCTTCTGAACTCTTGAAGGGAAAAAAACCCTCAAGTTTGAAATGTATTGACCAGATAGAACTCGGGACTCCTGGAGCCTAGGTATATGGCGCCTGTGGCCCAGAACTGGCTGGCTGCAGTGGGAGCACCCATCCTCCCGGATCGGAGTGGGGTTGAAGAAGCTCTCCGTCCACGGATGTCTTCTCAGGAACCCGTGCTGGACTCATCACCCATGCAGCATTCTCTTGCTTTGGAAATTGAAGATGGCAGATTTCTGTGTCCTCATGGTGGTGAATGCAGCTGTTTTTGTTGTTCATTTTAGCAAAGTAATGACTTCTGTGAAAAGATGAACTAGGATTAAAAGAAATCAGATGTGTGTATTTGGTATGCAATATTTTTGTATTACAAATAGCTGCATTCTAACCCACATTAACCCCATGATATGTGAATTTTGCCAACTCCTGCTGTGTCTTTTAAATCAAATCCAGTAAATCACTGCGAATGCTCTAATTTCTAAACAAACTAGTCTTCCAGTAGAGGTTCTTTAACACTGTACTGCAAATTAGACAACCTAAGATAAATGGACCATCTTTGTTAATTATGTAGTTTAATTGATCAAAACTACCAGATAGGATTTTATTTATAGCAGTTTTGCTTAGTATCAAATTCTATACTATTAAATAGCTTGTGAGTCATATATTGGGTTATTAAGATCTATGCTGTTATTTAGCCTCTGTTAACTGTACCGTTTTTAGGTCTAGTTTATGTCACGGTGTGAAATTGCTTTTAATTGAGATGACCAACTTCCATTAGATTGTTCAACCCCCCTAGTATACGCGGACACAAAGCACCTTTCATTTTTGCTCTATCGATCGAGCAGCAATTTGCCTGAACTATATTCAGAACCGGGTGGAGGAAGATGGGAGCTTTCTCTCCATGTCCCTTCTGCTCGTGGTTTTTCTCTCTGGCAAACCCCACTGTTGGCGTGTAACTGATTGTGCACGCCAGTAGGTAGCAGTGGTGAGCAGAGGCACCGACAGAAAGCTGCCAGTCAGCGGTTATAAATTATTATTCATTTCTGTTATAGGTGGGGTGTGCAGTCAGTTACAGTAATAATTACCAGGACTAGAGGGTTTCCTAGGCAACCAATTTCCCCCCTCATTCATGCTGTTGCTGAGCGAGTGCCTGTATAGCATGACATTGCTGTATTCTGAGGTTTGTTGCCCCCCTGCTGCTCCAGGTTTGAGGTTAGTTACAGCATCATGAGGTGCTCTCAAGCATAGAGAGCTCAGGCTGGGCTGCAAAAGCAGACTGGCGAGAGGGCCGGTCTCCCCTGTGTCACTTTGAAGGAACAGACCTCTAAAAATGCACCCTCTGCAACCCGCCTGAGAGCCTTGGTAAGATCTCTGTAAGTTTGAGGATATTTTATTTTCTATTTATTTCAGGGGGCAATTGCATTTTTTAAGTTTTATTATGGAATGAAAATCCACAGAGGCAGACCTGAAACTAGACCTCTCCTCAGGATTTGAGTCCAATAAATCAATGGGGATCTGTCATAGCTAATCAGGGGTGTGTGTGTTGTTTATTCAGCTTTATGAAAATGGTTCATAAAGAGGAAGGCCACACACTCTTCCTGCAGGAGCAGGATTAGTCCTTCATGTGGTAGGAAAAGAATAGAAACCACATCTGTTATCAGGGATCTAAACATGAATCATATCCTACATTTGGGGGCTCTCTAAAATCTTTCATTTTAATGAACTTACATCAAGTGCTTTGCGGTGATAAAAAGTAGTATTTGTTTGTGTCTGCTATGAAAAAAGATAGGGGATTCATGTTTCCGTCTTTCATGGAGACGTGAAATGTTTATCCATTTACAAGGCAGGAGTCACAAACCCAGACACGATGCTTCCAGATCTCATCCTCTGCTGGATGATTACAAGCGTGTTGGGGACCTCACTGGGGTATTTATTACCTTGTGCGAAGTAAGCTGTCTCCCACTCCGCGTGCGTGGAGAGTTGGGGGCAGACACAGAGCTGCTTGTGACCCATGGTTTCCGTCTAGGGGCACCACGGCCAGGCTCCTGTGTTTCCAGGCCTTCTTATGCTCTGTGCAGCCTCCTGCTTTCTGGGGAGGAGATATGGAGGGAATGCCCTCCGGCCCCACCGCACCCTCTCCTGCTGTGGCTCTCCAGTCGCCCGCGTACCCACTGCGCCTGCTTCCTCTTAGAGGCATCGCAGCATCGCCTGCCCGCCCTGAGCCCCCGTGCAGCGAGGTGGTGAACCCTCGGTCAGGTGCAGAAGCAGTGAGCCGAGGCTATGGCCTGGCGTGGTCCCGCAAGAGGCCAGAGCCAACAGCTCGGTGCCTCTTAGCTTTCCCTGTGTGTTTGGGGAAAACCACCTTCCGCAACGGACCCCGGTTCTGCTCCCGAATCAGGCCCTCGGGCTCAACTGCGCTGGACCGCGAGAGCTTGCAGATCACCCATTGCCCCAAATGTCCCCCTTCCTACTTAAGGGACTCTTCAGGGCCAGTTTCTTGAAAGCACTGCCGAGGTCCTGAACACCAGTCTGCAGTCACCTTGTTGGATGCGGGCTTGGGACGCGCATCATAAAAATGAAATATGTGGACTGTGTTTTTGATATTACAGATACTGTGAAATGTAATCAGTCAGACGAATCCACCAGGATGGGTTCATCTAAAGTTTAGGTTTACTTTGAAGAGTTTAATGATCTTTTTAAAAGTGTGCATAAGCCAAAACTATGAGGCTAGCACCTGCTAGCCCAAACAGTTTTTATCAAGTAATCCCAGGTTTCCTCTGAATGGTTTCACAGCCTAAATAGAAGGGATTTTTCTGAAATGTATGCTATGGGCTACTTCAGGTGAGGACTTCTGCCCAATTTAGCAAAGGAAATAATTTTGTATGTGCTGTAAATGACCTAAACCAAAGTTATAGATTCGGTAATGAACTGATAACATGTTACACAGTAAATTAAAGATATGCAGGGAAGGCATTATTTCCTTGGAGACAACTACCCTTGCAACACGAAGTCAGAAAACATGGGCGATCCCAAACGAGGCCATTCTGAACTCTGTCGATTCAAAATAATCCCTTTTAATTGCATCTTCTCCATCTCTGGGTTCTGGAGAAAAAGGAATGCCTAAATCTTCAGAAAGAGACCAGTCTTCTATTTATAATAACAATAAAATAAAAAACGTTGAGCAGTTCCTCGATTATAAACTTGTTTTTCTGTTTTTTTTTTTTTTAATAATTGAAATGTTTTAGGAAACATTGTTCAAATCTTAAGGCTAAAGCATTCTTTCATTTTTTTTTTGTCTAAAGATTATTCTGCACCCTAGACAAAGGAAATATTTAAACTGTTAAATTTGAACAAAGATACTGTCTGCATATGACTTCTCTGAAGCCCTATAAAAATTCTTTAAAATTGCCTATTCACTCAAATTTACTGAGTGTAGCAAAAATGTCAAAGGCATAAAGTCAGAGAAGATTGAATAAAATAATGCAGAAAGACAGATTAGTCATGCACAGACCCACACAGCCTTTCAGAGCACACAATACCACTTTTTATTACGCTCTATCTTTACAAAGGCTACGTTCAATACATAGAAGATGATACATGGTCAGCCATGTCATCTGCCTTTGATTCCAGGACTCATTTATCTGGGCCCTTTTCACAGTGACATTGATGAGAGAGCTCAGTGTTTTCAGAGCATTGTTTTATTTATCATATATAATGGCTGGTGAAAAAAAAAAAAAACAGGAATTATGTCACCGATAGCACATAAAAGAGTTGCATAGAAGATTCTGTGACAAAGTTTGGTAAAGCCCAGACCAAGGAGGTGCATGGGAATGCTCTTTTCCTCCGCTTTCTCCCCCGCTGTGCCCTCTCCCTCGTTCGAATCCCCCCAAGATCTGCCGATCACGGTTGAAAAACATCGAGAAAATGTTTTGTTAAGCCCAAATAGAGGACACTCCCAATCTTGTGAACTCTTTGGCAATTTCATTTCTGTTTCCATTTAGACCATATTTGAATTACTTCAGAGTGGCTGACCATTATTTATGCCTTTGCAAAGGGAAAGGAGACTATATGTCAGTCACCGTTTTATATCTTGCAGATTTCATAAAGAGCAGCCCCTCCGATAGAATTTCTCAGGCGGCCACAATTGACAAAAGCCAGCTAAGGTTGAAATGTCAACAGCAAACCTCATCAGCAGGCTGCACTGCCATGCAATCAAGAGAGCGCCACAGCTCCACCTAAACGGCCGTATGGGACGTGCATGGGGTGGGCTGGGGGTGTCTCGGTGCTGAGGGGACCCATGGCACAGGCTGGTGGTGCGCGCATGTCAAGAATTTCTCCATCGTGGCTCAGCAGTAATAAACCCAACTAGTATCCATGAGGACGCAGGTTCGATCCCTGGCCACACTCGGTGGGTTAAGGATCTGGTATTGCCCTGAACGGTGCTATAGGTGGCAGATGGGGCTCGGATCTGACGTGGCTGTGGTGGGAAGGCTGACAGCTACAGCTCTGATTTGAACCCTAACTGGGAACTTGCATATGCTGCAGGTGCAGCCCTAAAAATCCAAAAAAAAAAAAAAGGGGGGGGGGATTTCTCCTGAAAAAGATTCCCTTCCAGAGTTTCTACACTTTAAGCGTGCGTGTGTTGCGCATCACTCAGAGAAAGTCTCAGCGAGGAAGGACTGAGTTGGTAAGCGACAGCTGCCTTAGGAATGGGTATCTGATGTGTGTTCTTGGGGAAAATCCCATTTCCATGCCCACGAGGGAATGTCTGTATCCTTCGGTGCCTTTGGTGTTGTCAGAGAGAATGCTGGGGAACAATCTAGGGGAGCTTCAGCTTCTGGAGGCCTGGGCCAGCCTCTTCACTGGACATAAATGCTTTTCTTTAGAAGCCTGATTATAGGGGGCTGGGGGGGGGGTCACCAGCAGCACGTGCCAGTGATGGGGAGATGAGAGGGTCTGTTCTCACACTCCAAGCTGCCCCTTCCCAGCTGATTCACTCTTGGGCCCATAATTCTTTTTTATTTTTTATTTTGTCTTTTTTTAGGGCCACACCTGAGGCCTGTGGAGGTTCCCAGGCTTGGGGTGGAATCAGAGCTGTTGTTGCCGGTCTACACCACAGCTCACAGCAACGCCAGAGCCTTAACCCACTGAGTGAGGCCAGGGATCGAACCTGCATCCTCATGGTTCCTAGTCGGATTTGTTTCTGCTGTGCCATGACGGGAACTCCTCGGGCCTATAATTCTCTTTCTCCCAGCCACGTTCTCACTGCAAAAATCGAGACAGCGCCATGCGAGAGGCTGCGGGGCTGCGAATTAGTGTTGAGCGTGGACGTGCTTTCATGGAAGGTGGCATGTATCGCTTTTTCCGTGTGGAGCCAACAGAGATTGCCTTTGTCCTTTGCAGTTTTGCTCTGACTCCGTTTCCTTGATGGAGCGGTCTTGCCTTTGTCCCATCGCCATCCTCTTTGAGGACTGGTGGGCTGCAGCCCCACAGGACAGCCAAGTGCATGGAGGCTCAGATGGGAAACGGGCTTTCCCAAAGTCGCAGTGTTTCAGCCTCAACCCCTGCACCGTAGCATGTGACAACGAAGGGCAGGAAGGGCACGTGTGACTGCCTGGGTAGAAGGGGTAGCTTCTGTGGATGGGGAAGCTCAGAAGTTAGAACCACACGTCCGCTTGCCCGTGGCTGCTCACCTGCCTTCTTTTCGCCCAGTTTATGGAAACTTAAGAAATCTAGCCCAGCCTCTCCCCTGCCCCCCGCCCCCCGCCCCCGCCCCCTGAGCTCACCTCCTGCAGCTCCTTGAACGAGGTTGGCTGCCAGGGCCCAGAGATCTCCAAACCGGGATGCCCAGCTCTCCTGCTTCCTTGCCCTGTGTGATAAATGAAGGCAGGGCATGCCTGCTGTCTGCAGCTCATTACGGCCTGGGAGGGAGCGAGGAAGGGGCAAACCTGGGGGAAACGAGGGAGTTTTTTGGAGGCGATGGGAGGCTATTCATCTCCTTGAAGCAGAACAGGTGTTTGCCTGTTGCCCGGCAGTGCTGGGCACGCCCCATGTTCCTCCCAACCTCTGTGACTCGGCTCCTGCAGGCAGAAGTCCAAACGTTCAGAGGAGGAGGAGCTGGTAGGAGGAAGGAGCCTGCGCATGTGGCTCTCCTGCCCGAGGAAGCAGGATGCTGCTTCTCCAGGCCTCGATTCCCAATTGCTGATTTGTTTAGTCAGATCGTTCTGGTCTACGCCTCAGCCACAGCAATGCAGAATCCTGTCTGCGACCTACACCCCATTCACGGCAACATGGGTCCTTAACCCACTGAGCGAGGGCCAGGGATCGAACCTGCATCCTGACTAGTCAAGTCAGATTTGTTTCTGCTGTGCCACAACGGGAACTAAGAAATCTTTTCATTGGGCCTCCCTCTATTACGTGAGAGCTGTTAGAGACAAAATAATAAATAAGACAAGTCTGTTGGCTGCCTTCATGGAACTTAGAGTCTGGTGAGAAAGACAAAACATAAATACAGAATGACTGGGTGGGGCTAGGGGTGGACCAGGAGAGGCCTCTCTGCACAGGACAGCAGCTACCAGGTCTGAAGGAGGGAGCCGTGGAAGGGAAGAGCCAGTGCTAAGGCCCTGAGGCAGGAAGGCCTGGGGAGTGTTCTGTGGGCTTGGGGTTTGGGACCCAAGGCTGACAGGTTTTTGGAGAGTCACCGGGGCCATGCTGGCTGTAAAGCGTGTTATTCTGGGGTCAGTGGAGGCTTCTGGGCAGGACAGTGACTGGACCTGACTTATATTTAAAGATAGTCACTGGGGGGAGTTCCCGTCGTGGCTCAGTGGTTAACGAATCCGACTAGGAGCCATGAGGTTGCGAGTTCGGTCCCTGCCCTTGCTCAGTGGGTTAAGGATCCGGCGTTGCCGTGAGCTGTGGTGTAGGTTGTAGACGCGGCTCGGATCCCGTATTGCTGTGGCTCTGGTGTAGGCTGGTGGCTATGGCTCCAATTCGACCCCTAGCCTGGGAACCTCCATATGCTGTGGGAGCAGCCCAAGAAATGGCAAAAAGACAAAAAAAAAAAAAAAAAAAAAAGATAGTCACTGGGTCCACTCCCCTCAGAATTGACTGTGGGACGCCGAACATGGAAGTAGAGAGGCCAGGATATGTTATCACGGTCGCTCAATGAGATGCTGGCAGCAACAACGAGAGAGAGAGAAAGAGACAAGTTCAGCATATATTTTATTGTCGGAATCGGTAGGGCTCTGTGTGGGGAGGGAATGGGGGAGGCTTGGGCGGCTGGATGGGGCTGGAGCCACGAAGCCAAGGAGATGACGGAGGCTGGGAGCGGGTGTGGACGGCGGTGACACTGGAGACCAGGAAGAGGACAAGCCATGTGAGGCACTCAGGAAACACACCTGAACCGGGCAGAACCCAACAGGGTCCCAAAGCTTCACTTCTGCCTCAAGACACAATCTAAATGAAACTGGAATATACCCTCACCCCATGCCCCAAAATAAACTCAGAATGGCTTAAAGACTTAAATGTAAGACAAGACACCATCAAACTCCTAGAAGAGAACATAAGCAAAACATTCTCTGACATCAACCTTAAAATGTTTTCTCAGGTCCGTCTCCCAAAGCATCAGAAATAAAAGCAAAAATAAACCAATGGGACCTAATCAAACTGACAAGTTTTGCACAGCAAAGGAAACCATAAACAAACAAACAAACAGACAACTTCCAGAATGGGAGAAAATAGTTTCAAATGATGCAACTGGCAAGGGCTTAATCTCTAAAATATACAAACAACTTACACCACTCAACAGCAAAAAAGCCAGCAACCCAATGGAAAAATGGGCAAAAAACCTGAATAGACATTTCTCCAAAGAAGATATACAGATGGCCCACAAGCACATGAAAAAATGCTCAACATCACTGATTTATTAGAGGAAGGCAAATCCAAACTACTATTCTCGCACCAGTCAGAATGGCCATCATTCATAAGTCCACAAATAACAAATGCTGGATAGCGTGTGGAGAAATAGGAACCCTCCTGCACTGTTGGGGGAATGTAAATTGGTACAACCACTATGGAAAACAGTATGGAGGTATCTTAGAAAACTATGCATAGAACTACAATATGACCCAGCCATCCCACTCTTGGGCATATATCCGGACAAAACTTTCCTTGAAAAATACACATGTACCGCATGTTCATTACAGCACTATTCACAATAGCCAAGACGTGGAAACCTAAATGTCCATTGGCAGATGATTGGATTAAGAAGATGTGGTATATATACACAATGGAATACTATTCAGCCATAAAAAGAACAAAATAATGCCATTTGCAGCAACATGAATGGAACTATAGACTCTCATACTGAGTGAAGTAAGTCAGAAAGAGAAAGACAAATACTATATGATATCACTTATATCTGGAATCTAATATATGGCACAGATGAACCTTTCCACAGAAAAGAAAATCATGGACATGGAGAACAGACTTGTGGTTGCCAAGGGGGAGGGAGTGGGATGGGCTGGGAACTTGGGGTTCATAGATGCAAACTATTGCCTTTGGAATGGATAAGCAATAAGATCCTGCTGTATAGCCCTGGGAACTATATCTAGTCAATTATGATGGAGCATGGTAATGTGAGAAAAAAGAATATGCATATATGTGTGACTGCGTCACCTTGCCGTACAGTAGAAAATTGACAGAACACTGTAAACCAGCTCTAATGGAAAAAATAAAAATCATTATAAAATAAAAAAAATTTTAAAAGGACACAATTCGGCTCTGCTTCAGACCCTCCTCCTTTGGAGATGCTCTGCCTGGACCCCTGAGTCTGCAATGCGTGGCTCATGTGCTAGCCTGGTGACACGGAAAGTGCTGGGATGTGGAAGCTGTGGCCCTTCATCGTGTCTGGGAGGCAGTGTGTGTCCCCAAGAGCAGATGAGAACTGGAGGTGACGGGGGGGGGGGCACGTGGTAGGACAGACGAGGAGGGGGGCAGTGGGCACCGAAGCACCAGAAAAGGGGACTCCAGCCAGCAGGGCTTTGTGAGGCTGAGAGGCCACGGCCCAGGCGGCTGCTCCACATGGGTAGGAGTCACAGCCCACCTGGCCAACCCTAAGGAGTCAAGGTATTGGAGGCTTGAAAGTTCTGCAGAAAATACATGGGTCACCCTGCTGACACCAGAGAGGCGAAGCACCTGCCTCAAGGTGGCCAAACCTGTTCTAGAGCCCAGCCCCTGCCTGCTAGTCCAGCATCTCTTCACTACAGTCTTCAAAAATCGTTGCATCTTGGAGTTCCCGTCATGGCGCAGTGGAAACGAATCTGACTAGGAACCATAAAGTTGCAGGTTCGATCCCTGGTCTTGCTCAGTGGTGTTGCTGTGAGCTGTGGTGTAGGCCAGCAGCTGTAGCTCTGATTAGACCCCTAGCCTGGGAATCTCCATATGCCCCAAGTGCGGCCCTAAAAAGCCAAAAAACAAACAAACAAACAAACAAAAAAACCCCAAAAAAAACATTCGTTGAATCAGAGATGCTATCTCCAGCCTGTTAGTTGCAAAATTACATACAATAGTGAAATTGAGAAAGTTTGTGTGTTTAACAGTAAGGAGCTGGTTAAGAATAAATTACAAAAACATAATTTTTTAATTTTTTAATGTGGCTATTAAAATGTTTTTTATTTACTTATTTATTTTTGTCTTTTTGCCTTTTCTAGGGCCGCTCCCGCGACATATGGAGGTTCCCAGGCTAGGGGTCGAATCAGAGCTGTAGCCACTGGCCTACGCCAGAGCCACAGAAATGCGGGATCCGAGCCCGTGTCTGCAACCTGCACCACAGCTCACAGCAACACCGGATCCTTAACCCACTGAGCAAGGCTAGGGATTGAACCCACAACTTCATGGTTCCCAGTCAGATTCATTTCCGCTGCGCCACGGCGGGAACTCCTAAAATGTTTCTTAAAGACATTTTCAATAACGTGGGCTAATGCTCATGATGTTTTCTATGTTATGTGAAAACAGGATATGAATACACTATTTTGTGGGACAGACCTACATGCAAATATAGGTCATTGTATTAGGGTTCTCCAAAGAAAGAACCCATAGCAGGTGTGAATACACACATGCGTGTGTGTATATAAACTGGGAGATAGAGACAGAGAAAGAGTGATAGAGGGAGAGGTTTATTTGAAGGAACTGGCTTATGCACTTGTGGGGCCTGGGCAAAATCTGCAGGGTGGGCCAGCAGGGAGAACCAGGGAAAGGTGATTTTGCAGCCTGGGGTCTGGAGGCAGAATTCCTTCTTCCTTGGGGGAGGGGACCTCAGTCTTTCTTTTAAGGCCTTCGACTGATTGGATAAGACCCACCCATGTTACAGAGATTAATCTGAGTTACCCAGAATCTACTGATTTAATGGAAGTTCCTGTTGTGGCTCAGCGGTAATAAGCCTGACTAGTATCCGTGAGGATGCTGGTTCGATTCCTGGCCTTGCTCAGTGGGTTAAGGATCCAGCATTGCCATGAACTGTAGTATAGGTCGCAGACTCGGCTCACATCTGGCTTGCTGTGGCTGTGGCTGTGGCTGTGCTGTAGGCCGGCAGCCACAGCTCTGATTTGACCCTTAGCCTGGGAACCTCCATATGCCATGGGTGCAGCCCTAAAAAGAAAAAAAAAAATTTACAGAATAACCTGTACATCAACTATACTTCAAATAAAAAATATAAAGTAACCTAAAACTTCACCTGTAATTTTACCGTGCTGAGTTGGGGGGTTTCTGCTGTATTTCCTTTTAGGTTTTGCTCCCCATGTGCACAACATTTCACCTTATTTTTCAAACTTTCTGCAGAATTCCATTGCATGATGATGAGACAGCTGACCCCTGTTACTGGACACGAATGTCCTTTCTAGATTGCTGCATTAGAAGCAATTTGTGTCCTAAACAGCCTTGTCCACAGCTCTTTGCACATGTATCTGATTGTTTTCCTTAGGACGAATTCCTCAAAGAGGTATCTCTGGGTCCTAGCATATGTATTTTTACATAGGTATTGGACCTGAGTACATAGAATGGATTTATCAGAATCCCTGGTTCATACACGTTCATTCTTGGGCTCGGGCTATGTGTGGCTCATATGTGGTGTAATTATGCAGATGATATTTTTAGTAACATGAGCCCACTCTCCAAAACACAAACTAAGAATTTGACAATCATCTGTGACTCCCTCCATTTCACTTCCCTTTCAATCTTCTCAATTCTGTTTATTCTTTTCTATAGACTTTTATGGTGTCTGCATTATATTCCTAAAGTCATATATTTTTATTTAGTGGTTTCCAACTTTCAAAAGATACCATCCTGTATAGAATGGTTGGCGACTTGCTTTTTGCAACGAGGTTGCCAAAGTAACTGGGGAGTTACGTTGAGCCTGCAAAAGCACTGCTGAAATTCTTCCCTCGTGCTGCATCTCAGCAGTGTTTTCTCATGTGTGATGCTCCTGCAAGCGTGTTCCACTGGGTGAGCATACCAGCTGGTTATCCACTCTCCTGGGATGAGTGTTTCAGTTGTTTCTGGGGTTGTGGTACCGTGAGCAGTGCTGCTGCAAGCATTCTCGTGTGGGTCTCCTTTTGTACCCATGCAGGGGTTTTTCTTGGGTATATATACCAAGGAGGAGAATTACGGTGAATAGGCAACTTTAGGAGGCAATTCCAAGATGTTTTTCCAAAGCGATTGCCTCTCTAACAATGTGTGGGAATCCACATCCTTTCCGACACTTGGTATTATTAGACTGTTACTACTGGTTAAACAAATAGATATGAAGTGGTCCCTTCCGATGGTCTTGATTGCATGTCTCTGATCGCCAACGATGTCCGTCTGTCTTAGGCTGCTGGGGCTGCCATAACGAGTACCACAGGCAGAGGGGCTTAGACAACACACATTTATTTCTCACGGTTCTAGAGGCTGGCAAGTCCAAGATCAAGGTGCGGGCAGATCAGTTCCTGGCAAAGGCCCTCTTTCTCGTTTGCAGATGGCCGCCTCCTCACATGGGGAGAGAGAGAGATATCATCTCGCTCGAGGTTCTTCTTCCAAGGGCACTAATGCCATTCAGGAAGGGGAGGGGGGTCTGCCCTCGTGATCCCCCTCGGGACCTCCTAAAGTCCTCCAAACAGCATCAGGATGGGGACTAGGAGCTCAACGTATTAATTTTGGGAGGACAAAATTTTGCTATTCCGTGGACAGCATTTTCTCCTAAGGCCGTATTTATTTACTCTGCTATGAAATGCCTATTTCTGTCCCTTGCCTATTTTTCCACTGGATGGCTTCGTTCTTATTGATAGGGAGTTCAATACATGTGTGATATTAATTTTTTGTCCTTTATGTGTGTGGCAAATATTTTTGTCTTTTTACTTTCAGAGGTATCTGTTGTTGGGGGGTGGGGGCCGTACTCAGAGCAAGTGGAAGGTCCTGGGTTAGGGATCAAACCTGCACCACTGCAGGAACAATGCCAAATCCTTAACTGCTGGGTTGCCAGAGAACTCCAGAGGTATCTTTTTTTTATTGAAGTATAGAGTTAATACTTATACTATATAAGTTACAGGTGTACAATACAGTGATTCACAATTTTTTTTTTGCCTTTTTGTCTTTTCTAGGGCAGCACCCACAGCATATGGGGGTTCCAGGCTAGGGGTCAAATCGGAGCTCTAGCCACTGGCCTACACCACAGCCACAGCAGCGCCAGATCCGAGCCATGTCTTTGACCCACACCACAGCTCACAGCAACGCCGGATCCTTAACCCACTGAGCGAGGCCAGGGATTGAACCCTCAACCTCACGGTTCCTAGTCGGATTTGTTAACCACTGAGCCACGACGGGAACTCCGATTCACAATTTTTAAAGGTTATCCTTCACTTAGAATATTGGCTATATTCCCTGTGTTGTGCAATCAGAGGTATCTTGATAAATACAAAATTCTTAATTTTAATATAGTCAAGTATATTAATCTTTTCCTTTTAGCCATTAATCTTTGTTTAAGGAAATCTATTCCTACCTCAAGGTCCAAATGATACTTAGACATATTTTCCATTAAGAAGTTTAAAGTTTTATTTTTGTTTCTCTTCTTTTCTTTTTTCTTTTTTGCTTTTTAGGGCTGCACCTGCAACATATGGAGGTTCCCAGGCTAGGGGTTGAATTGGAGCTACAGCTACCAGCCTACGCCACAGCCACAGCAACACAGGATCTGAGCCATGTCTGCGACCTACACCACAGCTCATGGCAACACCAGATCCTTAACCCACTGAGTGAGGCCAGGGATCGAACCTACATCCTCATGGATCCTAGTTGGGTTCCTTAACCGCTGAGCCATGAAGGGAACTCCCTGAAGTTTTGTTTTTAACCATCTAAGTCTTTAATACATCTGGATTTGGTTTTCCTACATGGTGTGAGGGGAAGATACAATTTCTTCTTTTCCCAGATGACTAATTATTTTTTTCAACTTACCTATTCAGCAATTCCTTTTCCCTGTGCTGTTCTGACATAACTCCTATCATATACCAAATGTCATATACCTTAGTGTAAGGTTCTGTTTCTGGGCTCTCTATTTCTCTGGTAGGTTTTTGTTATTATTTTTTCGTTGGTGCCTGAGGCATGTGGAAGTTCCCTGGACCATGGATCAAATCCAGGCCACAGCAATGTCAATGCCAGATCCTTAACCTACTGAACCACTAGGGAACTCCCTCTGGTGGGTTTATTTTTCCTTGCACCAATACCACATGGCTTTAATTACCATAGCTTCATACTAAGTGCTGACATAAGGTGGATCAAGTCCTTCCTCTCTACTTTTCATCTTCAGAAGTATTCTGGCTATTTTTGGCACTGTATGTATCCATATCATGTAACAAGTTTCTTTAAAATTCCTGTTGGGACTTTGAATGGAGTAATATCAAATCAATAGATCCATTTGAGGAAAACTGACCACTGTAAATACTGTTAAATTTCCTATCCATGAGTATGGTACATCTCTCTATTTAATTGAGACTTCTTTAAGAGCTCTTAATCAAGTTCTATAATTTTTCCTGTAGACATGATCAATATTTGTTATCTTTATTCCTAGGTAGTTGACATTCTCTGGTCATGGATCTTTTTGCCAAGTCGCTCTCCAAGCTGGTTCTGTTTATTCCCTGTTTCCCTCAGCGAGGTATGACAAGGAGGCAGTTGAGAACGGAGCTGAGAGGCATTTTAGGAATGGAAGTCTGGTCCACTTGCTGCTGCTTGCGTGAGCTAGTGAGGGAACTTTGCTCTGGGTCATTTGGGAGGAGAGCATCTGCTCTTCACTGGTGGAGAGTCATGGGTGCCCTGAGTGGTCCAGGGAGGAACTGCTTAAGGGAGAAGCATCTGGTTGGGAGATGCTCTGTGGGGAGGAGGAGATCCAGGCGTGGTTCTAGGCTCTGCAGCTACTGGCGGCATCCTTTTAAGCTAGATTAACCCTTTGCTGTATATCAGCAAAGGTGCTCAAAGGTGAAGTTCACTGGAGGAGAAAAATATGTTGGCATTTGGAGATTTTCTTTTTATCTACTTACCTCCTGAGAATGGTGACCCAGTCACGTTCTCAGAGTGTTTGTGACAAACATGCAGCCATAGCGGCAAAAGTGGACTAAAGAGCATAAGGCAGCAGATGTGTGTCTTCATCGGCCTCAAAATGGCAAGATTCATTCAGGGAGCCAAAGTGAAGGGGCTATCAGACAATGCCAGTTCCCGGGCTTTGAGAAACTGGGGAGCATGTGTTGTGATCCCTTCTCCAGCAGCATGCCCAGGAGAGAAGAAGGTCCCTGCAGTGCTGCTGGAAGGCTCTGGGGGATTACCCCAAAGGACCCGGAGGAGCCCCCTCCCAAGCTTCATTCTAGGACGGCCCAGCCTGGATTCCCTGTGACATCCACCTTTCACACACCTTTAACCTGGGAGGCTGGCTGTCACATTCCAGCCACGGGGACTCTCGCCCTGAGGACACCATGAGGTTTTTTAAGTGCCCCTTGGATCCCATGCAGGCTTCCCTGCTGGGCATGAGATGGGCACCGCCTGTCTCCCAATGTTTAAAGCAAGGTGGATCAGGCTTTCCTGAGTTCCTGGAGGGTTCCCTGAAGGCCCTTTTCTGAAGCACAGGTCTGTAGACAATACCTAGGACTACGTGCAAGAAGCTTCCCCACCAGGAGCCAAAAAAGCCTCCATCTTCACCTGATTTGTGTCCCCTCGAAAGGAGCCTGCACGAGGCCGATAAGTCATAATCCAGAGAGGTGATGACAGTCGTCTCCATGTCCATTGATTAATGAAAACAGGGCGAGTTGGACACAGAGTAGATGGTTATAAATGGTGCTGTCAGAGAAAAATAATTATTGTATTAATAAGGAAACGGTTCAACATCAGGCTCTAAAAAAGAGAACTGGCAACTTAGCATCTCGTGGGCTGGTGAGGCGGACTTGATGGGATGGGGGCCACCTTAGCTGCCCCCTTGCCTCTGCAGACTCTGCCGCCTCCTCACCACGCAGGCACCTCCACCTGCACCCAGGTGCCCGGTGCATGTGTGTGTGGACGCAGTTGGCTTGACCCCCTCTCATGGGATGCTGGGGACCGGCTGGGGTTGTTTGCAGGCATCCGGGACCACTTCCAGCAGGAACAGGGAAAAACGAGCATATCTTATTGTACCTGAAACACTCTATGATATGTACTAAATATTATGACTACTCGGGGCCTTGCAATAATTGATTCACCCACACAGCCATTTAGTCTGCGAGCTGTTCGTTTTACAAATTCTACAATCTTTTAGAAATTCTTTCAGTGCGGAAGATTGCTGCCTGGCCTCAGATTCATTATGGTGATTGAATCCTCTTCAATAGAGAACGGTTTAAAGAGAGCACATGCCTGTGTGTCTCACTCAGAGTGAAGGCACATAGGTTAAAAGCTTGTCTGGGTGGCATAATTCACTGCCGCTATGCCAAACAATCACGTCTTATTGTGACCTTCATAAGATACAAAAAGGCAACAGGATGGAGCTCGGCTTTTTTTAAACCCACTCACAGATTTAGCTTCCCAACATCTGAAGCTTGGAGAATTCCTAATTAAATAACCAATTAATAATGTAGAATAGAAAAAGCTATTTTTTTTCTGAAATGCAAAATCATAATTAATCAGAGTACAAAAAGCTGCCTGTCTTTATATCAGAAAAATATAGACTAGGTATTTAAATATTCCACCACACCTGAACCCTGGCCATCCGTCATTGTTATGACTTAAAACATCTCAGACTAAATTAGGTTTTGTTTGTATAGAGCAGTGAAAGTCAGATGGCTTGAATGACAAAATTAGAACATGCTCAAATCACTGAGACAAAACCGCATAAAGAGAAAGATGTGCAGGGAAAGGGCTGCCAGTATGGAGCAGAAATCTTCCACTAATTCTTTCTTTTCTTTTTTTTCTTTTCTTTTTTTTTTTTTTTTTTTAAAGAAAGGGGTTCTTTCGCACGTCCCCAACCAATTGATGGAAATATAAATTTCTGGCCCCCAAGCAGCCAGTCCAGGAGAAAAGAAAAATTACCACTGCCCCCTTGTTAATTACCCCAACTAGCAAGCACCGCGCTGAAGTCGCCCCCTCCCTCCCCTCCCCTCCCCGCCAATTTCTCTGCCTCTGGGGCCATTTACCCTCCGCGGCCCCGCCGCCCACCGCCCACCCGCTCCCCGCCCAGCCAGAGCCACTCCGCCCACCAATTATTGCCGGGAAGACAGGCAGGAGCCACTAATGATCGAAGGTTCTCCCCCCACCCCTCTGCACCTTGCACCTCTCGGCACATTTATATTTTAAAAGAAAAGCTCGCTTTTATAGTGTGTGCCACATCCACAATTTATACTTGGCCCATGAAATACCAGAACCGGGGGAGTAAATTTTTCCGAGGAAGAAACGTATAACAACGCTCGCACAGACTGACGAGCTCAGCGGCCCACCGGAGAGGAGACAGAGGCTCACGGCGGTGCCGCGGGCCCAGGTGCCGGAGCCCCTCCAGCCACGCGCGCAGATGTGCCAAGCGTGTCCTCGCCTTGCTTCCTGAGCACCGTAGGCATGTCCTTGCCTTCCAGCTGTTGCTCGTGCTGCTTGCTTCTCGCGGAAGGGAACCTTGGAAACCCACTTGATCGTCCAGCGGTGGCCCCACTCTCACGTCCTGGACGACCCTCCTCCTGGCTTACCTGGTTGGAATCCTTCTCTCCCGCTTCTGGGCGCCCGCACCCACACCTTCTCCCTCGGGTGGGTGGCTGTGGACTCTTCCCAGGCCATCACCTCCCCACCCTGGTCCTGGGGGGCGGACCCTGAAGAGGGGGCAATCAGAGACGGTGGGAGGTGGCACCTGCCTACCCGTGCTGGTTTTAGAGCGACGCCCACCTCGGCCCCCAATGCCACCAGCCTCTGTCTCTGGTGCTCTGTCCAACCCACCACCGCAAATCTCCTTTAATATATAATGCACTGTTATCGCAGCAATAACTAATTTTTGGTGACAGTTTTACTGTGAGACTTTGTGCGGTGTTTTTTTATTGACAAAACCGCTGTGAATCAACATACATGAACACAATAAAAATCTGAGAAATATCTGCATTACGGCTGAGGGTTTGTCAATAGGGCAGCGCATCGATCTCCCCTCCTCTTTGGGGCTGTTTGTGGAGTTCAGCACGGAGCTTTCAGAACTGCCTGAGCAGGGACCGCCCACGCCTGTGTTCCCCACTAAGCCCCCTGCGCACCCCCTTCCTGAGTGGGAAACCGCAGCCTGCGGATGAAGGTGGGGGAGGGCTCCCCCCTCCCTCATTGCTTCCATCCTTCCTTGATTCAGGTCGCCGAGTGAGAAACCAGGCGCTGTATGCTGGGACACAGGCTGTCCAGGCGGTGTCCCTCGAAGGGCATCCCATCTGGGGGAGGGGCAGACGTGGGCACAGAGGTCCCTCCCTGTAGTGGGAAGCCCCGCAGGAGGTGCTGGCCCACTGGCTGCTCACATCCCTAGGCTGGGGGCCTCTGGGGAGGATGGAGGGCAAGCTCATGGGTCAGGCGGGTGGGGGACACCCCCCCCCGCCCCACTCGTCCCTTCCCGCTTGTTTGTCCTGAGGATGGACAGTGGCCGAGGCTTCCTGCAGAAGCCACGTCTGAGCTGAGAGAAGGCAGGGGAGTGGCCAGGACAGGAGCCCAGAGCCGTCCTGGCTGGCAGTGCAGCCTGGGAGGGAGCCCAATGCATTCGAGGAGCTGAGAGGAAGCCCAGGCAGAGCAGGACAGGCAGGGTGAGGGGCAGGGAGAGGGCTGGAGGGAGGATGCAGGGCCGGAGTGGCCCCGGTGGTGGGTGGAGTCCCCCAGTGAAGAAGCCTGGGCGGGAGTGGGTGTGGGGCTGCCAGGTCCTGGCCACCAAGAAGGCTTGGTGTTCAACCCAGGCATCATGAGGACGGGGCGCTTCATCCCCCTGCCATCCCCACTCAGCTCCCCGCTGTGCTGATTATGGGGTGTCATCTCCACAGTCCTTTCAGGCTCCTGTCAACCACCGTCCCCACCTGGACCCAGCCCTCTGCTCCCAAGTCCCCTTGGCTCCCTGGGCGGGTGACCCCACAGGACTGTCTCTGCCAGTGTAGACCTCTGCACTCCTGAAGGCACATGTGTCTCCTGAGTCAGCCTCCAGGTCTGCCCACACTCACCTGCCCAGCAGAAGGACCCCCCAGTCTCCCTTGCTTGCTGGACAGGTGAATGTGGGCATCCTGCCCTCTTGCCATACCTGCCCTGGCATTGCCTCCTTGCCAGCTGCCTCCTCCTCATCCACCCTCCGTGGGAACCAATAGAACCAATGCCTCCAGCAAGGCTTCTCCGGTTGTGCTGCGGCACTGGCCTCCCAGGACCCCTGGGCCCACCCCTGGGAGCTTGTCCCCTGGCCCAGGAAGGGGGCTCCTCTCTTAGCTCTGGTTTCTCGGGAACACTGGGGATTCCTGATTGTGGGATTCAAGGGTTGGTTCAGCCCCCCAGAGGGCCAGGATTTGGACAGAGCAGTCACAGATTTGATGCCTTCAGGGCCAGGCGGAGGGAGAGGGCCTGTGGGCAGCGGGCATGGAGGGGCATCAAATCTGCCTCCCTGTCCCTCTCTGCCTCTTTATGGACTGAGCATGTCAAACTAACGGTGTCTGCCCACTGGGGTCCACAGGGCACTGAGGGAAATGGAGCCCACCCAGGCCTGGAGGTCTGAGCTAGGAGGTGGCTGGAAGGCAGGGACGAGCTCAAGGTCCCCCAACCCTGGGGTCCCCTCCAGGTGCCAGCAGACTGCAGAGCCCAACCTTCCACTCTGGCTGGGTCGCCCCCCCCAAGCCGTTCCAGTCCCTTAAGCCCTCTTGCATATGGGTTCTTGGGTCCTTTTTTCCAGCAGCAATCACCCCCCTCCAGCTTAGTGGTCTGCTTGTTTGAGGGCTGTGCCCCTCTGAGCCGACTCTGAGCTCCTGGGAGCAGGGACCAGGGGACAGCCCCCTGGGAGAGGGAAGGGCACTCTGACGTCTCATAAGGGGGAGAGGATTTGTCGTGGTGGCATTTGCATGACAAAAAGAGACAGTCTTGATGCCCTTTCAGAGATTAGTGGTGGTGGAGATTGTGGGTGGGCTGGGGGGGGGGGCGGTCCCTCCAACCTGCCCCAGGAGTCTGCGGTCTAGCTCAACACTGTCTCTTCAGCACCAAGGGTCCCACTAGCCCAGGATGAGTCCCCCAAGCACCCCAGCTGCACTCACCCAAGGGCAGAAGGGCAGGCACTTCTTCCAGTACATGTCAGTCAGTCAGTCGGTCACTCAGTCAGTCAATCACCCCACATGCTGGGAGTGGCCGGCCCTTCCCTGGTCCCCAACACCTTTGTCAGGGTCCCCTGGCCCCTGGGAGCTGGCCAGAAAAGCAGGGTTTCCCTTTAAGGGTGATTCCTGCTGCCACCATGGGCTGCCCTGCCCAGCCCCCACCTGGGTGGCACCTGTCCACATGGCACCTGCCCAGGGCAGCCGGCTGTGCCCCCGCCACCCTGCTGACGTCAGCCAAGGGGACGCTGCTTCCTCTGCTGCACGCTGCTCACAAAGTGTCGGCAAAGGCAGGTGTCCAATTGCTGCGGGTGAGGAAGGGAAATAATTTGGTTTCTAAATCAGGACTCAGCACCAGGGCCAGACCCCGGAAGGGAGCCTGTGGGCTGAAGGGGTGGCTGCTCCCACAAATGGGCGATGGCCTAGGCCCCTCGGGGGCTTTGGGGGCTCCCCTCAGCCCTGGCCCTGGGTGCCGAAAGCCCTGAGAACAAGCCATCTGAAAATTAGGATTCTGTGTCGGCCTGTCAATCCCCAGAAGCACACAGCCTTTCATTAAAATCCGCCTGACATTTCTGTTATGCTCAGAAATCCCGAAGATATGCCAAGTGCCTGCTATTTGCCATCACATCCGCCTGGGAAGCTGCAGGCCGCCAAGCCCATTGTGCTGAAATGCCCCCCAGGAGGCGGACAACCGGCTGTGCAGGGCACTGGCAGGGGGCATGGCAGGGCTGCTCCAGGAGGGCTGCTGGGGAGCACGGCTGGGGACAGGGGGCATCGGGTTCATGCTCTTCGGGGGACACGATGGCTGCTCTAGGCTCACAGTCCATGAGGTCTCTGAGTGCAGGGAGGTGCCTGCAAAGCCACTAAGGGGCCACTGCTGCACCCTACAAGCCTCCAAGGAGCCTTCCTCTGCACCAGGGCTGTGGGAGCCTTGCGTGCGTGGAGGTCTGGATGCAGGAGACGGGTGATGGGGCAGCTGGAGGGGAGGGAGGAGGCCGGCAGGCCCTGTCAATATTGGGCATTGACCTGGTGTCTCTGAGGGCAGTCCTGTCATTTGGCCAGCGTGCCAGGAGTAAATGTGCCTGAAAGGTCACAGAGACCACAGAATGTGGGATATGGAAATGCGTCCATCCCGAGAAGTCTGAGGCAAGCCTTGGGAAGAGAAGGAACGCCCACATTGTGGAGTTAGATGATGCTGGGCACATCTCAGCTCTGAAGCTATGTGTCATGGGATGGTGGGGACAGACTACAGTACTGCATGGAAGTGTGTGGCTGTCCCGATAAACGTGGGTAGCAGGAAGCTTGTGGAGGGATGAAGCCCATACAGGGGTAAGGAGGCCGGCCCAGACTTCCTCTGGGACTGCTTATTGCATTCTTGAGGGCTATGGCCTTTTAGGAGGGCCCAGATCCCTGAAGATAGGAGTGAGACTGACTATAGGATCTGTCATAGTTCCAGGAGTGACACAAACTCAACTTTTGGCCCTCACCAAAAAGGGAACTGTATTGGTTCATCTAACATGTTGCCTTCAGGCATGGCTGGATCAAGGCTCCCAAACAATGAAATTGAAGTTCTGCTTCTCTCAAACATTCTTAGCTCTGCTTTCCTTTGAGTTATGTACATTCTTCTCAGCAACAGCTCCTATCACCTTAGCAACCAAGGACAATTGCTCCCACAACACGTGTGTCCTTCCCTGAGCCAATCTTTGGCCAGGGTGATGTTGTATATGGATTGGTTGATCAAGGGTCATGTAACTTCCTAGTCACAGAGTGTGAGCTATTATACCTGAAGAAGAGGAATGATGTGGGGTTGGGGCCTGAGGGGAGAAGCTTCCTCAAAGCAGGTCACACATTTGTTATGCCCCTTGAGTTTCCCCTTGAGTTGTCCTAGGATGCTTACTCTTTCTGGGCTCCATCCACTCATCCATCCTTCCCTCCATCCACTCATTCATCCATCCATCCACTCATCCATCCATCCATCCATCCGTCCAACTCATCCATCCATCCAACTCATCCATCCATCCATCCGTCCAACTCATCCATCCATCCATCTATCCATCCATGCCTCATGCATACAATCTCAGTGAAGCCATAATTATCACATACCCGCCTGAGTCAGGCTGAGCCTGGGGAATCAGAATGAAGGAATGTGTAGAGCTGGCCATTGACCCAGGACAGGAAGAAAACTGAGGGGGTGTTATAGGGCTATGCTGGTTGACATCAGGGCAGGCTTCCTGGAGGAGGTGGGAAGGGAGCAGAGTCCCAGCTGGGTGCTGAGAAGTGGACCGTATTTGACAGAGTCTCATTATCTACCTTCCCAAACATTCCCTCTGTACGAGCTGGAAAGTGGTTGAGCTCAGTCCTTCACCTGGAGCCCAGCCACACCGCTGACAGGAAGATTCAGAGAGAAGAAGGCTCAGAGGCCCACGAGCTTGGAGTTAGGAGACAGCCAGATATCTCACAAAGGGCCTTGGTGGGTGTTTACAAAGAGTGCTGTGCTGCCCTTAGTTAGAGCCTCTGTGTGCAGGGGCCAGGGGGTGGGGGTGGGGGGGCTGCTCTGCAATTCCCATTTCTGGTTTCTCTCTCCCCAAGGGATGCCATGAGGTGGCACTTGGACTCTCTGTTTTGTTTGTTTTTATTGTTGTCTTTTTAGGGCTGCACCCGTGACATATGGAAGTTCCCAGGCTAGGGGTCAAATTGGATCTATAGATGCTGGGATCTGAACCGTGTCTGCAACCTACACCATAGCTCATGGCAATGCCAGATCCTTAACCCACTGATCCAGGCCAGGGATTGAACCCGCGTCCTCAAGAGTCAGGTTCATTACTGCCGAGCCATGACAGGAACTCCCACTCTCTGTTTTAGATGACAGCCTGCTGCTTGGAGAAGCTCAAAATGCCTCTCATGTCTCTCCGAAGGGACAAAACCTTTCTTCTTGCACACAGCAGCTCGAGGACTTGAGATGGATGTAAGAGCAGCCACATAGGCTGAGACAACCACCCCAAGTGTCCTGCAGGCCATCCTCTTCCCTCCAGGCCCTGGAGAAGAGAGGCTTTCAGGAAGGAAAACACACGGGGTGTTCATGTCCCCAGCGTGGCAGATGGCAGTGAATAGGATATGGAAGTGTGTTGGGGGCAGTGATACAGACCAAACCAGGTTGGGCAGAGGGATCCTGGAGGACAGTAGGCAGAGGACAGGCCACGGAGGCAGGGCCTGACCAGTAAGACCTGGAATGTTGGGCAAAGTTACGGACGTCATTCTGTAGCCCACAGAGGACGTGAAAGATAGAGGAAGGCTCCAGAAGAGGAGTCTGTCTGAGTTCTCTGACTCCTTCCCTCCCTCCATCCATCCATCCATCCACTCATCCACTCATCCATCCATCCATCCATCCACTCATCCATCCATCAACTCATCATCCATCCATCCATCCACTCATCCATCCATCAACTCACCATCCATCCATCCATCCACTCATCCACCCATCAACTCACCATCCATCCATCCATCCACTCATCCATCCACTCATCCATCCATCAACTCACCATCCATCCATCCATCCATCCACTCATCCATCTGTCAGTCCCTTCCTCCCTCTCTCCATCATCCATCCATCTACTCCTCCATACATCCATCCATCCTCTCATCATCCATCAACTCACCATCCATCCATCCATCCATCAACTCATCCATCCATCTATCCATCCATCCACCCACTCATCCATCTATCAATCCCTCCCTCCCAACCTCTCTCCCTCCATCCAGCCCGAGAGTTCACACGCTGGGATGTGACTTTCTGAGGGTCTTGGTGAATGACTGCCAGAGGCTGAAGGACAGCCAAGAGTGTTTTTCACCCTCTCCATCCAGGAGAATGGACTTGTATGAGCTGAGGGTTGCTCTGTATGGTGGGCAAACCCCTCCATCTCACCAGCTGCCAGGAGAGAGCGGCTCTCACACCTCAGCTGACGGATGAACTGGGGCCAGTTGGGGAAAAAAAGGATCCCACATCCAGCCAGGGGTGGGCAGAGCAGGGGGGCCTGGGTTCCCAGTTAGTTCCCACTCTGTTGGGTGTGTCCCTGAGACTGCGGACACCTGGAGGGCAGACCATCAGTTCTCCCCTTTCCTCCTTTTGGCAGACACTTATTAGGCACCCACTGTGTGCCAGGCGCTGAAAATACAGTGGTAGGCAGGTGAGATCAGCCCTGCCCTCCAGGAGCTTGTAGTTCAAAGGGTGTGATAAACAGCAATAACGATCACCCACATCTGGTTCTGCCCTGTGCCACACCTGGCTCATTGGCAGACACTTAGCAAAGGACTGAGTGAGAGTGTGAATGATGCCAGCCCCCTTGAATTATTTCTTTGTTTAGAAATAGGGTCCTTGGAGATGTAATTGGTTAAGATGAGGTTAGACTGGAGCAAGGTGGGCTCTAAACTAACATGGCTGCTGTTCTTATAAAAACAGGAGATCTGGTCACAGACACTCTTGGTGGGAAATGGAATGTAAAGAAATAGGGAGAGCACCCTTTTTTTTCTTTTTGTCTTTTCAGGGTCGCACCCAAGGCCTATGGTTCCCAGGCTAGGGGTCGAATCAGAACTGCAGCTGCTGGCCTGCACCACAGCCACTGCAATGCCAGATCCGAGCCGAGTCTGCAACCTACACCACAGCTCATGGCAATGCCGGATCCTTCACCCACTGAGGGGGGCCAGGAATCGAACCCATGTCCTTATGGTTTGTTAACCGCTGAGCCATGATGGGAGCTCCTGCGGAGCATCTTTGGCCCAGCCTCCGCTCATGCACCAGCACCTCGGCCTGGGCCCCTGGGCTCAACCCCTCCCTGATGGCCCAGCCCCCCAGTCTCGGAACACAGGCTCACAAGGCCACCCCGGCAAGAGTGGGGCGCGTTCACTGCCAGCCGGCATCCACACGTGGGTCAGGCGGGGAGGGCCAAGGCTGGCTGCCAGCCTTGGTTTAGCAGCATGAGTGTCACGCAGGGGGGGACCCAGAGTGGAGGAACTATGGTCTCTCCAGGAGGGGGGGCCCCCCCAGCTCCTGCCAGGAGCTGTCGCTTCTCAGCCCAGAGGGGCCTCTCTCAGGAGGGATTCCAGGCAGCGGGGAAGGCTCAGCACCCCGTTTTGAAGACAGCACACTGCTCCCCATCAGACAAGGGGCCCAAACCACCCCCTGGTCCCCAGCCAGCCTCCAGAGCTACAGGAAAAGCCTGCTCTGGGCCTTGTTTATTTTTGGAGTTTTAACTGGTCAGGCAAGGAAGTGAGCCTTGTTAAAAGGGATTTAACTGTGGGTCACTGTGAGTTTGAGGGGCTTAGGGGGAAAGAAAGAGAAGGGCTTTGCCCCTTCATCTTCCCCAGTGCAGGGGCCCCTTCCTCACAAAGACTCCTGCCCCAGGGCCAGGACCTCAATGCCAACCCAGCTGGAGGGAGCCAGTTAATAGGAAAGAGCTTAAGTCATTTATGGGAACCAGAAAGGGTTTCTTAACACCGAAAAGAAAGGCCTTCCCAAGCCCCGCTGGGCCAAGGGGCTGGGCAGAGGGGTCTCCTGGGCCGCCTTCCTCAGCCCCTCCAGGGAGGGCCGTTCTTCCCTCTGGCACCTGAAGGCAGCGTGGGTCTGGTGCCCTCCAGACCCCTCCCCTTCCCTTAGCTACCACAAGGATGCCAGCCCCCGTGGGCTCGAGTGGGCAGGTGTCCGTGGAGAACAGGCTCAGAGTTGGGCCCCCCCGCTGGCTGCAGGGACCCCTCTGGGTCTGTGCTCTGAGCACCTGCTCTGAGAGCCACGGCAGGTGTTCCACGGCCGGGGGCCCGGTCTTCCGAACCCTCCATCCGCTTCCTCTGTGACCAAGCGCAGGCCTCCTCTGTCTGTCTGCCCCATGGGGTCCTGGAGGCCAGGACCCCTCACTGAGGGAGGAGAGACGGCGGGAGGGGCTCGATGGCCCCCTCCTTGCCAGAGAGAGTGTTTCGCCCACTTTGTCCCTCCCAGTGGCTCCCCCAACCCCCTCCACGTGGCTGGAGTCCCAAGATATCCTTTGGCCAGGGCGGGAGGGCTTCATGGAGTCACCCTGGCCTCTTGGAGAGTCTTATTCGCATGGGAAACAGCCAAAGCGGTGAGAAGGGGCGGCGGGGGTCCACCATCTCCTGCAAGCAGATAAAATAGAAACAACTAAATAAAGCACCCTTGCCGCTCAAGGGAAACATTCTGCTTGTCAATTATGATTTATGAGCGATTGCCAAACAGGGAGCTGGCCTGCCTCTCTCTCTCCGAGGCCTGTTTCTGCCTCCCTCCAACTTGGTGGGCGAGGCTGGGGGTGGCTTGGCTTTTCTGGGAGAAGGTGGGTCCTTTGGAAGCCCTGGCTGTTAACCCCTTGTTGCCTGCGGGTCCAGTACCCGGCTGCGAGAAGGAAGGGAGGGGACCTGGGCGCCCGATTTGGCACAGAGGTGGGGAGGGCATATGGACGGCGGCCACTGGCAAGGTGCCCACACCAGGCCCTGGCTTCAGTCCCAGCGTGAGCTGGGGAAGGTGGCGGGTAAGCTCTCGATCCCTCTCTGCCCTATAAAGTCCCTGGCAGAGCTGCCCCCGATCCTCGCAGGCTCCCCGTGGAGGGGCACCAATTTGTCCTCGCCTGCCACTGCTCAGGCCAGATGGTGGGTAGTTCCAGGCCACAAAGTCCTCTGACCTTTGAACAGTTGCCGCCGAATTTCAATAATGAAAGGACCTCTTTTGAATACGTACAAATGAGACGTTATATTTCCATACATTTTATTTCCAGCCTCATCTGCGAATCTAATATTGACCCGGAGTTATCTGTGATGGGGAAGTTATTAATTCTGACAGATATAAGGGAGAAGCTAATATTCGCCTTTTACAAACACCTAATATTAATCTCGGGCGCTGTAAACGAGAGCCGCACGCAGGCATGGGGGAGATGACACCCGCTCGGAATTTGATAATGAAAAATGGGCAAGTTTAATTTCAGGGAATGGATAAAAACGTTTGCCCGCTGCGAGGTAAGCAGCACAGGAGGCCCCCAGCGGGATCCCCAGAGGATGGAGCAGAGGGCTGGGAGCTACCCGCCTGCCTGCAGGCCTGGGAGCCAGGGGGCCTGCGCATTTCGGGCCAGCCGTGGCCCCGGCCCAAGTGCCTGGGAGAGGCCAGCCTGGCGCTGCCAGCCCCCCTCCCCACTGATCTCTTGCCCGCACCTTCAGGACGAGCCCCTGTAGCCCCGACCTGGTGTGAGAGCCCGAGGGAGGGACTCTGGGGTGTCCAGGGGGATCTGCGGGCTCAGAGCACCCAAGGGCGCCCCACCGTGCAGATTCCTGCTACCTCACCCTCTGAAGGTCCCACTACCTCTGTGGCTGCTGCCTGACCAGGGGTTCATCTTTTTGTTGTTGTTGTTTGCTTTTTAGGGATGCATTTGCAGCATATGGAAGTTCCCAGGCTAGGGGTCGAATTCAAGTTGCAGCTGCCAGCCTACACCACAGTCATAGTAACTGGGGATCAGGAATCTGAGCCCCTCTCTGTGAACTACACCACAGCTCACGGCAAAGCCAGATCCTTAACCCACTGAGCAGGGCCAGGTATCGAACCCGCACTGTCATGGATACCAGTCCGAGTCGTAACTGTGAAGCCGCAACAGGAACGCCCAGCAGTTCATCTTTACGCCCTTGGGAGACCAGGGAAGTGGGGAACAGAACAGAGGAGAAGTCAGAGGGTCTCTGTAACTTGGGGAGCTCGGGCTTCCACCCCTGAAGTAGAGGCCACCTCTAACACACCTTAGCGCTCAGGGTCCTGCCTGCTCTGCTGTCCCCTTACTTCACCCCAGTGTCCTGTCCTTTTGGTGCTGGGCTGAGCCTAGCTCTTCTTTTCTGCAGGTTCCAAAGCTCTGCCCGTGCCCTCCCCGCCCTGCCCAGTTCATCTGCCTTCTCCTCCTGCAGACCCCAGCTCAGAGCCTCTTCTTGGGGGGGCGGCCGCACCTGACACCCTCACTTGGTCAGACCCCCATTTTTCAGAATCTGATACTGTTAAGGGTTGAATTCCCCCCCTTCCACATTTATATGTTGGAGTCCTGACCCCTAGTACCCTAGAATGTGACTTCATTTGGAAATAAGGTCATTGCACAGGTGATTAGGTGAGATGAAGTCACACTGGCGTAGGTGACCCTGTGACCCAGTATGACTGGCATCCTTATAGAAAGGGGACATTCGGACACGGGGGGATGTGAGGATGAAGACAGACATTGGGGTGGTGTGTCCATGAGCCAAGGGACCGTGCAGATGGCCAGCAGACCGTGGGAAGCTAAGGGAGAGGCCGGAACAGAGCCTTCCACACGGCTGGCTGACACTTGACCCTGAACCTGGGGCCTCCAGAGCCAGAGGGAGAACACGTTTTGGTTGTTTGAGCCTCGGGTCTGTGGGACTTTGTCGTGGCAGCTGACAAACTCCTATGCATACGTTTCCTGTGTGGCCTTGTTACCACACACACACACACAATTGCACAGGGAGGTGTGACTCTCCTGGGAGCCCCGTGGGGGGGGGGAGGATTCTGCAGGATTCCCTGCACTGGGCATGTCCCCTGGTGAGGCCCAAAGAGGAGCTGTTGGCTGGATGGCTGCATACTTTGTGGTTTGTGTCAGAAACACGGCCATCAGCATTCATTAGAGCCCACTTTTGTGCCAGGGGCTGGGTGGGAACGGGACATATCCTAACAATCTATTCCAACCCATCCTTATGCTTTTGTTTTGTTTGTGGTTTTTTTTTTTTTTTTTGTGGCTGCACCTGCAGCATATGGAAATTCCCAGGCTAGGGGTCGAATTGGAGCTGCAGCTGCCAGCCCACACCACAGTTTGTGGCAAAGCTGTGTCCATAACCCACTGAGCGAGGCCAGGGATTGAACCCACCTCCTCACAGATACTATGCCAGGTTCTTAACCCACTGAGGCACAACAGGCACTCCCTGATGTGTTTTCATTTCTGTGGATCCTACGGGTCCAGGGAGTCTAGTGGGGTAGGGACTCTGTTAGGAGGTCAGGGTGGAGATTCAGGCTGCAGCCCTCAGCTTGGGCTGAAGGGGCGGCCATGGAAAGCCTGGGGACACTTGGAAGCCACAGGTCCCTACTGGGCCAGCAGCACACCCCTCTTCTGTCCATCCACTGTGGGCCGTTGGGCTTTCTGGGGTGAGTGGCTGCCCCAGGATGCATGGCAGAGGGTCCCAGAGGGCTTTCTCTTTGTCTCTGTGATGTCACGGCTGACCCCGAGGGTCCCGAACCTTGTACGCTGTGCTGGGTGGAGCTCAAGTCACGAGGCAGATGTGGTGCCTTCAAATCTCCAGCTGGAGAACTGGGAAGGATGTCGGCTATCGGTGAGTCTACCCTGTGCCAGGTGTGCAAATGAGGTGTCAGAGGCCCAGAGAGGGAGAGCGACCTCTCCAAAGCCACACAGTCAGGCAGGGTCAGAACAGGGGGTTCTGATGCTCCCTCTTAGGGAAGAAAGGGGCCGGGAAAGCATGGTGATAGGAGAACACAGCAGAGGGGTTTGAGACTTTTCTTTGTTCTTTTCTCTTTCTTCCCCCTCCATGAAATCCCTCGTCTGAAGTGCCCGCCTTTCAGAAGCATCTGAAAGAATCTAAGGAGCTGGCTGCTCCTCACGCCTCGTGCACCCAAGCCCCCAGCCTTGCTCACTCCCCACCCTGTGTGCTGTTCTTATGCCACACCTGCTGGCCCTGCGCCCCCCACCTGCACCCTGCCAGCACCCACGCAACAGGGCACTCACAAAGCAGGCGCTGTGCTTGTGTGTCCACAGTGCCACACACAGGACACACACACGACCCTCCTGTGGTCTAAGCAGACTCCAAGGACGAAGGGTCGGGGGTCCCTGGCGAGTCCCAGCTCTATGGCCCTGATAGGGAAGATGGGATGCTGACTGCTGCTCGTGGTTGCAAATGATAAAAAAAGCCCATTGAGAATCCATAGGCGCCTAAGTGGTCTGCCTGAGCGTGTGAGTGTGACCAAGCGGTCACAGTCACCTTTCTCACCTGGTCTGTCCCGGTCACGTTCATGCTGGGCCTCTGAACACATGCTGTCCCTTCCCATCCTCTCTGTGTGGCTGATGATACAGGCGACATGGAGGAAGATGAATGTCCTTTGGTGGCTTCTCCATCCTCGGAGCCAGGCCCCTGCCACTCCCTGGTGCAGGTATATTCCCAGCAAGGCTGGACTCCTGGCCGGAGCTTCCAACAGGTCCACCCAGGAGTGCCTGGCCCATCTCAGGCTGGGTCCAACCAAGCCAGCTGGCTTTCCCGGGGGCAGGGGACAGTCACGATGGCCCCATCTGCCTCTTGGGGGCAGCTGCTCCCCGAAGAGCTCTTCTCCAGCAGAAACCATTGACTGGCCAGCCAGTGGCCTCTCTGCCAACCTTCGTGAGCCAAGGCTGTGTTTATTGTCAGAAAGATGCCTAAGAAACCCCCAACATCTCATATCATCAGCATTATGAGCAGAGAAACAACACCTACAAAATCTATTATTCATTAAGTGTAACCAATATATAATTTAAAACAGTGGGTTTTGTCAAATAATGTTAGGTCAGCATAATTTTCTGCCTATTACTAATATCTATAACATCTTTGCCTTAGTCAGCTCTATTTAAATATGCAATCATTTACAGCTTTTGAGAATATTTCTGTGCACTCCCAATTTCCAATATTCAACTACGACAAATTTTATGCTGACATCAATAGCCAACTATTAAAGACAGTATTTCATTATTGGTTTTTCATCCCAAAAGTTATTTACAATTATATACTAAGCACTAATATTAAAGGAAACCATTTAAATGAGGTGCTATCTACTTTAACAATATGTCTGTCACAGAATGAGATTGTGTTTAAAGATTTTATCAAGAAATGGTTGTTTGCTGAGGTTATGTTTTGTCCATGAAATATGCATTTCATATCTCTTTCATTTCATTAACATAATTTAATTTGTGCTTTGCATTTTGTGCATAATACATATTTGATTTACAAAACAAATATTTCCATTAGAAAATGAATTTCATGCAGGCAAAAAAGCAGAACCAAATGATGTATTGAAGGAAAATAAGAAGAAATGAAATGCATTTTCTCAGTCTATTAAAAAATCTATGGCATTGACAGAAAGTGCACTTAGTGCTACATTTAAAAAATAGCACATATGTCAATGTATTAACAAATAGAATTGGAAATACAAATATTTCCCTATATCAAGCCAAGAATCTCTTTATTTTAATTGAGTTGATTTAAAAGCCCAACTACAATTTAATTTTTATTTCATGATGTGATGCCGGGGCTGGTGCCGTCGGAGCTGTGTGGGGTTGGCGGTTGATGGAAGGAGATAGTTGACCTTAAAAATGGCTTTTATTGACAATGGAGAGACGTGGTCGAATAGGAAGAGAATGGGAAGCGGGCCCTTTGTGATCCGGGAGGGAGCAAGGGGGGGAAGAGCGGGGCTGGGTGCTTTTGAGCAGCTCCCTGCTCAGGGGCCCCCGCCCCTGCCCCCCACTATCCGGTCCAGGTCCCTCTCTCCTGGGCACCCACCCTGCGCCTCCCCCCGACCTGGAGTGCAGTGCCTGTTGGGGTCCCAGGACACAGAGAACATGAGCGCCTGATTCTTGGTTGGCCCACATGGGAGGCAGAGGCTCCGGAGTTAGGGGAGCATGGGATTTTGGAGTGTGTGGGGGGGGTCCTGCTCCCCAGCCCCCAAGCCACCAAGGCTCTCCTCACCCCTGAGTGTGGCCTGGGGTATGTTAGGAGCAGGCACACCCCCAGCTAGCCAGCTAGTGTCCTTATAGCATTATTGAAGGAGACGTGCTTGGCCAATGATGTTAAATCAATGATGAGAAGATGCTGGAAGAGGTGACAGAGAGAGGCACTGGGCGGCAGGCAGGACCCCCCAACCCAGCGACCCTCAGCCCCGCCTCTACTCCATGGGAACCAAGTGGCACTGATTCTTCAGGAGAGCCGTGCGAGGGCGCTTAGGGACAAACCACTGGAGTCCAGCCCTGTAACTTCAGAGAGGGAAACTGAGGCTCAGAGCAGGTGATGTCACACAGTGAGCGTGTGGTCAATCTGTCTACACTGGCCCCTATTCTCTGTTCCTATTCCCTGATCTAAACACTCTTTTCTATAGCTCACAGATAATATCCTAGACCCACTTGTACTCACCCCAGCTGGGCCACCCCCAGAACAAGGAAGAAGCTACTGTCCTGACAGCCCCTAGCATGAATGAAACAGGGTGGGAGAGATCTCAAGTAGCAGGCCGAGGCTGCTCTGTGGTCTCTTTAGAAAGGAACCAAGGGCTAGTCTCGGCACTGTGATTGGAAGTTTGTGGAGGAGGGCTGCCTGGGCCTCATGTGACTTCACTTTATATATGCAGTGGGTGGTGGTGATACTGGGGCTCTGACTGGGGGTGTGGTATACAGTTGCACAGGCTGTGCACTGAACCACAGTAGGGATGCCATTCAGGTAGATGAGTATAGAAGGGCACCTCCAGGAGTTACATGGTATGGCAGCCTGGGGCTAAGCCACATCACAGCATCAGTGGGGGGGATGAAGATGCTCCCACATGCTCCTGCTCTCTCTCCCCCAACCCCACCCTCACACACGCACACACACACACACACATTCTGACATGCACGTGCTCCACAAGCTCATGGTACCTCTACTTATAACTACTCACAACACACATGCTCACAATTATACTCACACTCACCCACGGGCACGCACATACACACACACTCACACTCTTTCATAGGTTCTGGAGACCCCGAGGATCAGCTTGCTCATCTGTGCCCACCTTGCCCCGTGTTCTCAGTGCTCCTTGTCACCTCTATCAGAATATGGGTTCCTTTGAGGCTGGGCCAGGCCTCCTTGTCTAGTCTCCACCGTGCCAGCCAGAGTCCCATGCCCACCTGGGCACAAGAAGGATGCTGCCTTGCATGCCTTGCACCCACAGGCCTCTGGGGCACAGGCACCTGGGCAGGGAGCTGGGAGGGAGTGGAGGGGGGCTTCCTCCAGCATCTGAATGGGATCTACAGTGCCAGGCTGGCAGGGGGCGGGAGTGGATGGTGTGCTTGCAAGCCCTGGGTCAGCCTCGATCCTGCTCGCAACCCTGGCTCACGTCTTCGAGACCCCTCCTTTCCCGCAGCCCCTCCACAGCCCAGGGCCAGACAGGAATGTCATTAGCAAAATCCCTTTTGTTTGCATTAAAGATCACAAAAAATAGTCATGCTGGCTAGAGAGGGAGGAAGCCAGCAGAGGAACCGGGAGGCTGAAGGTCCGAAGGAGGGGGAAGGGCAGTGAGGTGGGGTGGGGTTGGGGACAGCAGGAGCTCTCGCTGTCTGTCTTGGCCGACATGCCACTGTGTGTCAGCAGCCCCAGGCACCAGAAGACCAATCTGATTGTCCTCTGGGTCCCACCAGCCTGCGGCCTTGGAGAAGGTAGGGGTCAAGCCCCACACATGGGGAAACTGAGGCCACCGCACAAGGAGGGGCACCCGCAGTGTTGTAGAAAGGATGGGCCCGGGTTCTCTGGCCCCCCAACACTCCTCCTCCGTGTGACCTTCCTTCCTTGGGGCAGTGGGGATGGCAGTGTCCACCGCTTGGGGGGAAGAAACGGAGGACGAGGACTTTGGGACTGGCTGTCACCCCTGAGATGGGCGGGGGGGTCCCGGCTCCCTGTGTGCTTGGCTGGGGAGGGGGGAGATGTGCTGACACAGGATGTCAGCTTGCTTTCTGGCTGGGGTATTGGAAAAAAAAAATCCATCTCTGAGGAAGGACAATCTTGTCATATTAGAGGTATGGATTTCTGGCTCCAGTTCAGCCAGAAGCCCCCCCCCCCGCCCCCTGCCTCTGGGTGTCCAGGGAGCCCGTCCCAGAGAGGGTGCAAAGGAGCTGTGGTCCTCCTGGGTCTCGGGGGCCCTCACCGCCTTGGTCGGCCAGATGCCCATCTCTTAAGGACCTGGGACAGCTGCATCTGAGATCAGACTGTCCAGCCCTGACAGGACACTTAATTTCTCTCCCAGGAGGGTACGTTTTGGCCCCATCTGGAACTGGTTAACTCCGTGTCAGCTACTGTGGAAATTCAGGAGTGGGGTCCTGCCCCTGGCAGCAGTGAGGCCCATTCCCAAGGAGAATTTATCCTTGAGCTATTTTCCTCTCTCTTTTTCTTTTTATGGCTGCACCTGCTGCATCTGGAAGTTCCTGGGGCCAGGGGTCACATGGACTCTGCAGCTGAGGCCTACGCCACAGCCGTGGTAACACCAGGTCCGACACCTATACCACAGCCTGGGGCCATGCCAGATCCTTAACCCACTGAGTAAGGCCAGGGATCAAACCTGCATCCTCACAGTGACTACACTGTGTCCTTAACCTGCTGAGCCACAATGGGAAATCTTCCTTGATCTATCTTAATACACAATTTTATTTAATTACAACTCCTTTTTTTTTTTTTTTTCGGTCTTTTTGCCATTTCTTGGGCCGCTCCCGCGGCATATGGAGGTTCCCAGGCTAGGGGTCAAATCAGAGCTGCAGCTGCCAGCCTACACCACAGCCACAGCCACAGCAACGCGGGATCCGAGCCGTGTCTGCAACCTACCCCACAGCTCACGGCAACACTGGGTCCCCAACCCACTGAGCAAGGCCAGGGATCGAACTTGCAACCTCATGGTTCCTAGTCGGATTCGTTAACCACTGAGCCACGACAGGAACTCCACAACTCCCTTTTTATATATTCAACTTTTAGGTAACTAACATAGATGCATAAATTAAAACATGACATGGCTTATCGTGAAAATACTTTCACTTACAGGGAAAACCAGCAGTCTCCTGTTCTCCCCTGCCTCATTCCGGCTCCTCGGGGGCAACATTTTCCATTGGTTTAGCTATTCTAATTGTAAATATTGTTGCTGTTTCTGCTGTTTGTTTTGTTTTGGGTGGGTTTTTTTGTTTGTTTTTTTGTTTTTTTCGCTGCCCCAAGGCATACGGCTTTCCCAGGCCAGGGAGTAGATCGGAGGCACAGTTGTGACCCAAGCCGCAGCTGTGGCAACACCGGCTCCTCAACCCCCTATGCCAGGCTGGGCATTGAACCTGCATCCTAGTGCTCCTAAGATGCCACCCATCCTGTTGCACCACCGCAGGAACTCCTATGTCTACTCTTTTTTTTAAAATATACCATTAATAATTTATGCCCAAATTTCCCTCCAAAACTATAAACTCCCATTGCAACTGTCAACATATTAGGCTCTTGAACATTTCTGTTTTCACTTCCTTGACGATTCCCTTTGCCTGTGGCATTTGGCTCTGCTGGTTGCTCTCTAGAAGGGGGCTCAGCTGCTCTCCTGGGTCTTCCTTCTGCATCAGCCCAGGGAATCGACTCTTCCCCTCCTATTTCCCAACACTGTCTTTTTTTTTTTTTTTTTTTTTGATTATTCCTTCATTTGGGTGGTACACACCCTCCAGTCACTTTCTGAGAAAAGATGCCTGGAAAATAATTTTTTTCAGAGTTTGCTCTTTGAAGTGGTGTCTGTCCATCGTTCCTCTTGACTGGCCCCTTGGCCAGATCTCGAATTCTCGGGGGAAGGCATTTTCCCTCTCAATGTTGAAGGCACTGCCCCTTGATCGTCTTGGTGGCAGGAGGGCTTGGAAGAAGCCTGGTGTCTTTCCTAGTCTCCGTCTTTCAGATATGGCCTGTTTTGTCCTCTGAGAGCTTTCAGATCCTCTTTGCCCATCCACTCTGAAGTCCCACAAGGATGGGCTCCTTCTGTCTGGAAACTCATGTTTTTTGGTTCTATTTGGAAACTCAGATGCTTCTCTGGTCACGTCCCCTTCTGTCACCGCGTTCTGCCTTGGTGTGTCTCCATCCCATCTTTCTGGAACTCTCGTCGGGCTTCCATTCCGCTGAATCCTTTGATCGCCTCTCTTATCCTTTCTCTCCCATTTTTATCTTTTTTCTTTCTGTTCTACTCCTGAGGGATTTTCTTTCTTTACCTTCCAACCACTCTACCGATGTTTTAAAAATTAGCCCTCATAGTTCTCATTTTAAGAAGCTCTTTTTCAGAGTTCCCGTCATAACTCAGTGGAAACGACTCCGATTAGGAACCATGAGGATGCAGGTTCAATTCCTGGCCTCTCTCCTGTGGCTGTGGTGTAGACCAGCAGCTACAGCTCCGATTAGACCCCTGGCCTGGGAACCTCCATATGCCTTGGATGGAGCCCTAAAAAAAAATTAATAAGCTCTTTTCTTTCTTTTCTTCCTCTTTTCTTTCTTTTTAGTGAATGTCCTTTTTTCAGTCTCTGGTTCCTCTTTCATAGAGTCATGTCCTTTCTTACCTCTGGAGGCATTAATGATAACTTTGCGGGCAGTTCCTCTTTTTTTTAAACTGTGGCGAAAAACACATAGCATGGGGAGTTCCTGCTGTGGCACAGTGGAAACAAATCTGACTAGTATCCGTGAGGATGCAGATTTGATCCCTAGCCTCACTCAGTGGGTCGGGGATCTGGCATTGCCATAAGCTGTGGTGTAGGTCACAGATGCGGCTTGGATCTGGTGTTGCTGAGGCTGTGGTGTAGGCTGGCAGCTGTTGCTCTGATTCAACTCCTACCCTGGGAACCTCCATACACTGTGGGTATGGCCCTAAAAACACAACAAACAAATAAAAACACAAAACCAACACACATAGCATGAACCCCATCCTCTTAGCAAATTCTTTTTTTTTTTTTTTTTTTTTTTTTTTGTCTTTTTGCCTTTTCTGGGACCTCCTGCAGCATATGGAGGTTCCCAGGCTAGGGGTCGAATTAGAGCTGTAGCTGCCCATCTACGCCACAGCCACAACAATGTGGGATCCAAGCCGCATCTGCAACCTACACCACAGCTCACAGCAACGCCGGATCCTCAACCCACTGAGTAAGGCCAGGGATCGAACCTGCAATCTCATGGTTCCTAGTCGGATTCATTAACCACTGCGCCATGATGGGAACTCCCCTCTTAGCAAATTCTTAAGCATACACTGTGCTAAGTGCCATAAGCCATGGGAGAAGGACCCGTGCCCAGTTCCACTTGTGTGAGGCATTGGACGTAGTCAAATTCATGGAAGCAGAAGGTGGAATGGGGGCTGTCAGTGGCTGAGGGGACCGGAGGGGCAGTTGCTGTTCGGTGGCCGCAGCGTTTCCCTTACACAAGATACAAACCCCGTGAGCATCTCCTCTTGCTCCTGCGTTACCTCCATCACTCACATTCCTCTTCTGGCCTCCATCTCTCACGCTGGGGCTTGTCCTCATCCTCCTGTGTCTGGCGACCCTCCGCTGTCACTGGATGTGTTGGTGGGAAGGACCAGGGACATTCCCTGGGCGGAGGTGGCGGTGGGGGGGGGAGGTGTGCGCAGGGCTGGCCAGCTGGGGCCTCTCTGCGGGTGACTGGGCAGTGACCTGCCCATGTCCTTGGAGCCGGTATAAGAAACACAGCCGCCCCTTGTGGGCATGGAAGTGGGCAGAGAAGTATGGCTGTCAGTCTGGAGGCCTGGGGCCCACCGTTCCCCATGCATCATCTTTGTACCCTTCATCATGGAACCGGCTGCCTCTGCTTGGCTTCTCCAGAGAACCAACTCCATGTCTGCTGGCGTGATGGGTGTGTCCTCTGGGCTGCAGAGGCCTGGGAGATAGTGGGGGGATTCGACCCTCTGTCACACCCAGACACACCTGTGCCTCCATTCCGCCTCCCCCAGGGGCACGCGCCGTCCTGCTGGCCCACTCCCTCAGCGGCCGCTGCTCCATCTTTCAAACATCTGTCAAAATCTCTTTGCTGTTGCAACTCCTCCCATCCTCTCAGTTTCGTGGACTTGGGTCTCTTTTGTCCTGGTACCGTCTGCTTGTGGCACAGGGTGTGCCAGCGGAGAGATGTGTCCATGTCACATCTTCCATGTGTGCCCAGAAGGACACAGCTGGCAGATGGTTCTGGATTCTGCTGAGGTCTGAAGAACGCTTCACAGACTCCAGAGGAAGAAGCTGGGCTGGAGACACACAGGAGGGGCTGCTGTTCTGCTCAGGACAGAATGGAACCAAGCCCACGCCTCCTCCCCGTCCCAACCCCACCAGGGCCCAGTCCTGGGAACACGCTGCCTCCCACCACCTCCCCTCCTTCTCACACTTCAGCCACCGAGAAAGCGAGTCCGAAGGCTGGGATCCCAACTCGTGAGTCTTCATGATAAAAAGAGGGAGTGGTAGCACCCAGACAGCTCATGCTCCCTCAAAAGACAAACATATTAAAGGCTTTTAGTATAAATGCCCATGTCCCCTGGCCATCTGCCCTGTTTTAAGACATAGTGTCTTCATAAGAAATTTGAGGTACATTAAGGCCAACCGATCAGGAGATGCTTGTCATTGAAATGACAGTTTGTTACCACTGTCACCAAGAGGAAGGGGCACCTCACACCCCACAGGGCCACAGGGGGAAGCACCAGGGTTGTCCAGGAGGGAGAGAGGGGAAGGGGAAGGAGTCTTTACTAAGTTTTCTGCAGGAAGGAACGGGCGGGGCAGGGGAAGCAGGCTGAGGATTGCCTGGTTGGAATAATTTTGGTGGGCTCTGGGGAGTAGAGGCTGGCCTAGGTGATGGGGCAGAAGGATAGTGGCCCAGAGTGTGAATGCCAGATAGAGGAGAAGGTTGGGCTGTGGGCTCTGGGTTAGCTAATTGGCCTAGTTGTTTCCTTTCTTTCTTTCTTTTTTTTTTCTTTATAGGCCCGTACCCATGGCATATGGAGGTTCCCAGGCTAGGGGTCAAGTTGGAGCTGTAGCGGCTGGCCTAGGCCACAGCCACAGCCACAGCAATGCGGGATCCAAGCCGTGTCTGCAACCTACACCACAGTTCACAGCAACGCCAGATCCTTCACCCGCTGAGCAAGGCCAGGGATCGAACCCGCAACCTCATGATTCCTAGTTGGATTCGTTTCTGCGGCGCCATGACGGGAACTCCAGTCGTTTTCTGTTCTAGGGGTGATCGAGGTAGCCCTGGAAAGATCACCAAGGTCCCAGATGTCACAGCATCGGATGCAAAGAAAGCAGACACATAGGCACTAAGGCCAGCAAGGGACCCTTGCCGGAGGACAAGATCCTGGAGAGCACAGGCCTGGGCACACTGGGGAGGGTCCTCCTGGACCGAGGGGGAAGGAAAGCTGGGGCCCAGGAGCCTCTGGGCTGGGTGGGGAGAGATTGCCCAGAACATTCTTAGTGAGGGCTCCAGCGGGAACGGGCCGGAGTGCTCTGGGAGCTGAGGGGCTCCCTGGGGAGGGCTGTGAGCAGCTCGAAGGGTAGGAAGGCTTTTGAGAGAAGCATAGATGTATCAGGGAGGCACTCCTGGGCACAGGGGACGGTCAGCCCCAGCCGTGCAATGGGCACTGCGGGCCCGACCATCGAGAGCAGGGCCTGTGGGCAATTCTTTTTCTTCCTCCCCCCTCTCCCTTTCCTTCTTATCCTCCTCCTCCTCATCTGAGGCCATCCCCCAGGGGCCCTGTGATGTGTATTGATCAGCCTCCAAGCCCAGTCTCCCCGCAGAGTGTGTCTGGGCAGGGAGCCCCCGGACCTGAGGCTGAATAGCAGGTGCTCCCGCCTGCAGGGCTTGGCGAGGTGCGGAGGCTGGGCGGTCACTGCCCGTTGCAGGTCAGGGCACTGGCGGGGGCCTTGCTCTGGGGAGGGGTCTCCTCAAGTGCCTCCTGATGGCGGGAAAATAAAAGCCGTGATTTAGAGGCGGCCTCCACTCGAAGGGCTTCCTTAGCTGAAGACGCTCCGCTAATGAACCTCAAGCAGATTCATGGCTGTGTGTGAAGTCAACGGGGTCTCACTCCGTGGAGACGAGCAGCATAAATCTTTGTTTTTAATGTCTAATGATATGTAAAATATTTAAATTTGCAACTCAGAATTATTAAGCTGCCAAGGTTTTTTGCCCATTAAAGTGTGTTCTTGCCTGAGAATTTATAGGGCGCCCCTTGCCCGCTGCCAGCCCCTGTTAGGGGACAGGAGGCACAGATTTGTGGTTTCCTACTGTAAAAAACTTCAGGATCGTCTGACCCTGTAAACTGAAAATTCATGTCTCTCGCCCGGGGACAAATGCATTCTTTGTAAAGGCGGCCCATGGCCAGCCTTGGGCTCATGTTAGTTTATTGTCACTGGTTGATAACGTTTAATGGAAAAGATACAAGAGTGCCAAAGAATTTTAATTATTTTTGTGATAAAGTTATATGTTCGGCCTTGAAAAAGTAGAGATAATGCGGGGGATTCATTATTATTCCCAGTGTGTTTAAACAGACGACACAGAATGCAAACAAAAGCAGATGAAATTTGAAAAGTATTATCAATATTGCAGATAGCAGATGCCCTTTCGAATCAGAACAAGCATATCTTCTATAGCAACTTTATGGTTGAGTAGTTTATTCATTTCTATTAGAAGGTTGTACGTTTCTAAAATATGTAGATGGTATCTAGAAAAACCAACCAACCAGACGGGTCATTCTGCTTGTTTTCCTAAATTTATTATTTCACTTTTGCAGGCCCGATCTGAGGGGCATTAACATGGGAGGGGAGTCTTATTGTGTCAAATTCTATCTTGTACATGACCTTTGGCGGGCTCGGCGCTGGCTCGGAGAAGAAATAGGAATGAGGTTCCCGGACCACGGTGGAGCTTGCCTTTGGTTTATCTGGCTTGTATTTGTGAGGCTCGAGTCAGGGTCTGCCTGCCTGTTTGTAAATTTCCCACCTGCTCCGGGCTCCCTTTGGCACCCAGGGGAGGGAAAAAGTCCAGGTGCGAATGGACTTTGGTGAGTGCCCCTCGTCCCTGTCACCTCCAAGATCCCCAGACTGTGAGGGTCACTCCCAGGTATTCCAAGGTGATGGGGGCTTTGTCTTGACTGCATATAAACGTGGACACAATCTTGTTCTGGGGCTGCCATCTTTGAGGGCTCCGTGTCCCTGGGTGGCTCTGGCTCTCTTGGCAGCACGGCTGTCTGGGTTCTGCCAGTTGTTTTCTTGGAGGCAAGGAGGAGATCCGAGGAGTTCCCGCTGTGGCTCAGTGGCTAATGAAGCCGATTAGGAACCATGATGTTGTGGATTCGATCCCTGGTCTTGCTCAGTGGGTTAAGGATCCAGCATTGCCATGAGCTGTGGTGTAGGTTGCAGATGTGGCTCGGATCCCATGTTGCTGTGGCTCTGGCGTAGGCTGGTGGCTACAGCTCCGATTGGAGCCCTAGCCTGGGAACCTCCATATGCCGTGGGTGCTGGCCTATAAAGACAAAAAAAAAAAAAAAAAAAAAAAAGGAGCAGATCCTAGATGACTGGTTGGTCCCAAGGCCCGCTTCCCCCCACTTTTGGGAGCTGAAGAAATCTCTTTTGCCTTCCCATCCTGATCTTCCGTTCTTGTTCTCATGTTTGCAGTGGGATAGCTGGAAGCCCCAGCTTTGCAGCCAGGCAGAGCCTTGGGCAAGGGACCCCTTCTTTGTGGCTTCTGTTTTCTTGGCTGTGATGTAGGTATGGATACTGTTGAGGTTGTTAGGGTTAAATGAGGCAATATATTTCCGTAAAGCTCTCAGCTCATGTCTCACACAAAGTGTAAGAGGGAACTGTTATTATAACTACTCTTATTGTTTTCTTCCACTGATGGCTCTCTGGAGGCAGGGGAACTTGCCTTCTTCATCCCAGCTGTCTCCCCAATGGGGCTCCTTCTGGGGCTCCTTCTTTTTTTTTTTTTTTTTTTTTTTTTTTGTCTTTTGTCTTTTTGTCTGTTGCTGTTGTTGTTGCTGTTGTTGCTATTTTCTTGGGCCGCTCCCGCGGCATATGGAGGTTCCCAGGCTAGGGGTTGAATCGGAGCTGTAGCCACCGGCCTACGCCAGAGCCACAGCAACGTGGGATCCGAGCCGCGTCTGCGACCTACACCACAGCTCACGGCAACGCCGGATCGTTAACCCACTGAGCAAGGAGCAGGGACCGAACCCGCAACCTCATGGTTCCTAGTCGGATTCGTTAACCACTGCGCCACGACGGGAACTCCCTGGGGCTCCTTCTTGATTTGGGGTTTCTTTGATGCAGACCCGGGAGAGTGACAGCACTGCTGGAAGCTGGAGGGCCTGGGTCATGGGGAGGTCTTGAGGCCAAGCTCAGTCTTGGGGGACTCTCCAGGCCTGGCTGGTAGCCGAGGATGGGTTCAGACCACAGATGCCATGAATTAACTGGTGCTTTCAAAAAGCTGCCCCTGGCAGTGAGTGGCTTCTTAGGAGAAGGGAATGGCCCCACAGCAGAGCAGTTACAAAAATGAGATAGGCCATAAAAGAAGTCTTCCAGGGACCAGTGAGGTGCATACGATGTGCTCCAGTCACAATGGAAGAATAGTAGAAATTAAAAGCAGGAGTTCCTGTCGTGGCTCAGTGGTAATAAAACCAACAAGTATCCATGAGGACATGGGTTCGATCCCTGGCTCCGCTCAATGGGTTAAGGATCCGGCATTGTCGTGAGCTGTGGTGTAGTTTGGCAGCTACAGTTCCGATTCGACCCCTAGCCTGGGAATGTCCATATGCTATAGGTGTGGCCCTAAAAAAAAAAAAAAAAAACAAGCAAAAAAAGAAATTAAAAGCAGAAGGATAGCTAAAACCTCCTATGTGTTTGAGGCTAAATAACACATTTAAAACAAATAATAAGTTAGGAGAACCTAGAATGGAATGATCTTGAAGAGGCTACAGGGCATGTGTGAGACACAGAGAAAGCAGTACCTAGAGGGAAACGTATGCCTTTTAAATATATTTATCAGGGAGTTCCTGCTGTGACAGTGTCTGTTAAGGATCCAGCGTTGCCTCAGCTGTGGCTCGGATTCGATCCCTAGCCCAGGAACTTCCATATATGCAACCCAAACGGAAAACTAAAAATAAATAAATATATTTATCAGGAAACAAGAAAGGCTGATGGCCAGTGAACTAAGTATTCAACTCTAGAAACTGGACAAAAAAAGCAAACCTGAAGAAACAAGGAAGAAAGTAATAAGGATACGGGCAGACACAGAGTGAACTAACAAAGGCACAGACAGGCTCATTGAAGACCTTACTGAGGCAGAGGAAGGGATGAGAGATGGTGCAGGCAGGAGGGAGCACAGGCCCTGAGAGGCTTCAGGCTGTAGGGGTGGGGACAGGGAACCTGCCTTTCCCAAGCAATCCCCAGGACTGATTTGTCAGGAGTGTCCTGGTTTATGTCTGCTATCCCCTTGTGACCATTAACGACAACTCCTTTCACCTCCAAGTCTGTGGCTTTTTTTTTTTTTTTTTTTGTCTTGCCACTCTCACAGCATATGGAGGTTCCTAAGCTAGGGGTCAAAGCAGAGCTATAGCCGCCAGCCTAAGCCAGAGCCACAGCAACGTGGGATCTGAGCCACATCTGCGACCTACACCACAGCTCACAGCAACGCCGGATCCTTAAACAAATGAGCAAGGCCAGGGATCGAACCTGCAACCTCATGGTTCCCAGTTGGGTTCATCAACAGGAGCTCCCCAAGTGTGTGGCTTTGAAAGGTGACTTCCACCGGTGCCATCCATCAGGTACCACATGTGGCTACTGAGTGCTTGAAAAGTGGCTCATCCACCATGTGGTGGCTGGTGGTGTCACTTCACAGCAGAGCTTGAAGACCTGGCACAAGAGTGAAATAGCTCCATATTTTTCACACGGAAGACATGTTCAATAATCTTTTGGAAAGGTTGGGTTAAATAAAATGTATTATTGAAATTAATTTCACTAGATGCTTTTATGTGGCTAGTACAGAATTCGCAATTGCCTGTGTGGCTTGCACTCTATTTCTGTAGGGTCACCCTAGCCATGAACTGGCTCTGGGCTGGGAGCCCGATTGAGGGCAAAGGCTTGGGGTTCACATCCAGACCCCAGTGTTTGTCTGGGTCAAGTTACACTCTCTTGCTGTGTTTTAATCTCCCCTTCTCTAAAATGGGAATTGTACCTGTCTCAGAAGATTTGGGGGAAGTTAAACATAGGTCATTTATACAAAATACTCTGCACTGGACAGTTAGCATTCATTAAGTATTAGCTGCCAGTCATAAAAGCCAGCAAAATGACAATATGCTTCCTCCCCACAGTCCTCTGATGCTGTTTTATTGCTTAGGAAGTGATGGTGCCCTGAAGGTTGGTGACCTACCCATGATCTCAGGAGAGCAAAACTGGCCTGTCCATCCTTCCTCACGACATGCCAAGGACCTGTCCCCTACACTCCTGGACATGGCAGGTGGAGGTGGCCGCTCTGCTTCTGGTCTGTGCTTCCTTCTTCCATCTTTTCCTTCTGCTCCCCACTCCCTGCCCAGCAGCCTCAGCCCCTCTGGTTCAGAGAGAGAGGCAAGGATTTCTCTGAGCCTCCCCTGAAGACCAGGGCTCAAGGTCAGACCTTCACGTTCCCTCTCTCTATGTCCTGCCTCTGTCCTCCGGGCCCTGAGCATGTGGCTTGGCTGTCAGCAAAGGCTGGCCCGTAGCTTGATAGATGCTTTCTTGGTTCATCAAACCAACTCTCCAACTTGAACTAAATATGGTTCTTTCAGGCGTTTGGATGCGTCACAACCAAGCAGAGACGTGGTATGCAGAAAGGCCCTTGGGGGCTCTCATCAGTGCCTGGCTGCTAGATCTGGTCTCCCCGCAGGGACACGCTGACCTGGAGACTTCCTGCGAGGAGCTCCAGGTGACAGCACCTGTTTGCGTGGATCACAGCATCATCTCCATTCAATAAGGACCAGTTGGGCTGTGGATTCCTGTCTGAGACCCCTCTCCTGCCTCTCCCGGAGTGGATTCCTTGAATATCTGGGGACTGACCTCATGAGAATGAGACGGCAAGGACAGGGACCCGCACCAGGTATGGTCCCGTCATGATTCCCACCTCAGGTCCAGGGAATTCTGGATCTGGGGTCCATGCTGGCGACATCCATCTCTTGATTACCCACAAGGGAGAGCGTAGACCACCAGTGGCGTCTGGAGGCACAGAGACAAAGAGTCATGTTCATACAGAAGATCGGAGTTGACAAAGCACTTTATAATTTTTGACTTTGCCCCAAAGTTCTGCTGAGAAGTATTATTACTCCTGTTTTACAGCCGAAGAAGCCCACACCAGGTAGATACCTTGGCTAAGAACGTAGCTGCTTCATGGAAGAGCCAGGACTTGGAAAGGACCAAGCTGGTCCCTGGGATGGAGGGGGGCGGGTCACCAAGTGGGGGCTGGGCTGCTTAGAGTCTATCCTGTGTGTCCTTAGCAGGGACAGGTATCAGGGAGGGGGCGCATGTTCTTGGGAAGCAGAGAGTGGGTCAGGAGTCTGGATTCTGGGGTTCACTGCCATTCAGCTCTGTGAGTTCTTAGACTCTGGGGTATTTTTGATTTCCTTCCCTGAGGGGATCCTGGCACACCCTCCCCTGGCCACTGTGAGTTTAGCTGAAACGATGCATGTCTGTGTCCCGGACAGTCTGCCATTGGTGAATGATGGGTCTCTGCCGCTGTTGTTGGTCCTGAGTTGTGGGCAAAGGTCTGGTTTCTGAGCAATGCCCTGAGTGGTGCAGCCTGGTCGGTACCGCCTCCAGCAGCGACTGGGACCCAGAGAGAAACTTTGGGAGGGACGTTGTGTGGCGAGTCTCAGAAGCCTGCTCCATCAGCTCCAGTTACAGGGGCTTATTGAAGGAACCCAGAGAATGGGGCGAGTAGGAGGCACAGATCCCAGGAGCTCTGGGGGAACCAGATCTTCTTCAGCAGCTCCTCTCCAGCCCCCTTCAGGGGCCGCCCAGCTTCACCCCTCACTTCTCCCTGTACCTCCTCTGCCTCTTGTTTGCTGCACATGGTTAGCTGGCTCAGTTCTAACTGGACCTGCATCCAGCCCTGAACTAGCTGCGTGTTGAAGGAGCTTGGGTGGACACTGCCTCTCAGACCTAGCCATGAATTAGGCAAGGGGATCGTGGCTGGTCTGACCAAGCAGGTGCACAGAGCTGGTTCTGTGATGAGCGGGCCCGCCCTGCTGTGTGCCCAGAGGACCCCACTCCAACTCATCTTGGAGGTCAAAGAGGGAAGGGGCCACGTGGGCCCCTGGGGATGGAGCCACATTTTCCTGGCTGGCTGCTACCGCCCATCCTGGCTGAAGACCTCAGAGGCTCTTGGCAGGGAAAGGAGGGAGGGATATTTTATGGGCACCAATAGGAGTGAATGTGCTTCTGTTTTATAAGCGCTGCTCTTTTGCTGAAAATGGAGCTTCCTAAAACCATCCCCTTTGGGAAAAGTGGCCCTAGCTCTTCTACCATTATGTGCGATGATAACATTAAAAGGCAAAATTGCGTACATGGGTCCAAAGCAGTTATAATTAGAATAATTGTCCTGCATTTCAGGTGGCCCTCTTTGTGGGAAGCTCAAAACACTCTGTGAGCATTATCCAATTAGTTCTGGAAATAGGCGGCGAGAGAGGTTGGGACGGGCCTGTCATGTGCTGTTTATGGCTGGGGACCTCTGGCACTGAGGGGTTAAGTGACTTGCCGAAGGTCCCACAGAGTCAGGAATGGAACCCTGTTCAGCCCGCAATAGATTGGTGTCTTCACAAAAAAGCATTTACTCTGTAGCTGCAGCTCCAAATGGCAGGTAATAAGGCCCAGCTTTCATATAAGTGGCAGAAATTTCCCCTGGAACCCCCAAGTCACAGTTTCCCACTGGAAGCCAGTGGTGTAACCTCCCCTCCCCATCCCTCACTGTGGCCGTGAAGCCTCCCTCCTTCCTGGTCCTGCCTCCTGCAGACAGCTCTCTGAGGATACTGAGGGGATGGAATAAAATTCATGGGGATACCAAGCAGCGCTGACCAAGAGCTAACCAATCCACGTACATGGCACCGGTTGCAGAGCAAATGAACTCTGAAAAATAAACTCCTTTTTAAAAAAAAAAAAATCAACAGAGTCATAATTGTTTAAGTAGTTGTCTTATACTACTCGTTTTTTGAGCTAGCCTCGGCTGAATTACACATACCCTAACCCCCTTCAGAGATAAGCGGTGGGAACCCCAGAAGTGGCTTTGACCCTGGGTCATGGAGGGAAATGGCTTGTGGGAAGGCCAAGGCATGCTGGGAACATAATAGATAAGGATGGAGGCCCTACGGATGGCGTGTGGGAAGCCCACGGCATGCTGGGAACACAATAGGCAAGGATGGAGGCCCTACTGGTGGCTTGTGGGAAGCCCAGGGCATGCTGGGAACACAATAGGCAAGGATGGAGGCCCTACTGGTGGCTTGTGGGAAGTCCAGGGCATGCTGGGAACACAATAGGTAAGGATGGAGGCCCTACTGGTGGCTTGTGGGAACTGCTGGACAGGGTGAGGGCCCAGGTGTGTATAGAAGGTTCTCTCCACCTGTGGGCAGAGCAAAAGGGTGATGACTAAAAAGAGGGAGATGCAGACTCCAACAAAGCTTCTGGGCAATGGCTTCCACCTGAGAGCCCTGGAGGAGACGTTTTCTTAGTGATGCTGTCATCAACCAGGAGAAGGAAAGGACCAGCCCCCATGGGGTGCATCCAAACTCATTCACTTGTCAAAAAACATCAGGGTCTGGGGAGATGCTGGTGAGCCAAAACGGAATCGCAAACAACAAACAAAAAGCCCAGGTCCCTGCCCTCTTAGGGCTTTTGCTCTCTCGAGGGTAGGGAAGGGGGAATCAGACCCTGAAGTTTAAGAAGCACATGGATGCATCTAATAGTTATTCAACCACATGGTGCACATCCAAGAGGAGCGAGGAGGCCTAGGAAAATGTGGACGAATAAGGGGGATGGGGGCTGGATGAATAATGGGGGCTGGTGGGAAGTCTCCTTGAAGAAGGGGCGGTTAGGGGAGACCTCGGGGTGTTACCACTGAAGGGATGTGTTTGTGTGTGTCTGTATGTGTGAGAGAGAAGGTGTGCTGGGCATGGAGGAGAGGGAGTCAGTCTCTAGTGGAAAGGAGCAGTGAGAGGCGTTCCCGTAGTGGCGCCGCAGAAAAGAATCCGACTAGGAACCATGAGGTTGCGGGTTCGATCCCTGGCCTCGCTCAGGGGGTTAAGGACCCAGCGTTGCCGTGAGCTGTGGTGTAGATCGCAGACGTGGCTTGGATGCCACGTTGCTGTGGCTGTGGCGTAAGCCGGCAGCTGGAGCTCCGATTAGACCCCTAGCCTGAGAACCTCCATATGCCACAGGAATGGCCCTAAAAATACAAAAGACAAAAAAAAAAAAAAAAAAAAGAGAAAGGAACAGTGAGAAATAGTGAATAATGGCAGCTGCAGCTCTGATTGGACCCCCTAGCCTGAAAACTTCCATATGCCGCAGGTGTGGCCCTAAAAAAAAGAAAAAAAAAGGAAATAATGAATAAAGGGGTGAGGGGTCTTGGTGATGTATGAACACAAATTCAACCTCCAACATGTATTTATATATATTTGATGATATGAATCACTCTTAGTCTGCGCAGGCTACCTTAACAAATGCCTTAGACTGGGTGGCTGAAACATCAGAAATGTATTTCTCACGGTTCTGGAGGCTGGCAAGGCCAAGATCAAGGCATTGCCAGTCCTCTTCCTGGTTTGCAGAAAGACACCTGGCTGTACCCTCACAGACATGTGTGCTGCCACCCACATGACCTCATCACCTCCCAAAGGCCTTACCTCCAAAGACTGTTGAGCTGGGGATTAGGCTTCACTGGTTCATAAGCAACCACTGAAGTTCAGGTCCAGCTAAGCCTTCCGTCTGGGACGTGTGGAAGAGAGCATGAAAACACCCAGTGGGAATGTGTTTAGGAGACAGTGAAACCCAAAGGACCCGTCCCTCCTCAATGGTCCCTGGAGACCAGGTTAGAGCCCATGGGTCCTGCCTTGAGATCTGAAGGGGAAGGGTCCCCTCTGAGCCTGAGTTCTGAGGCCCAGGGTCTGAGGGTTTCCATGGAGGACAGGCAGCTGCTCATAAGAACATATCATTGTCTCCTCACGGCCTCCAAGGACCATTCTTCCATCCTGATTGTGGCTGCTGGTTGGGGTTCTTGGATATTTTCTCCAGACATGTCCCAGGTGTTGGAAGAGAGACAAAAAGTCCAGGAGGGCTGACGGGGCCCTGCTGCTGACTGTGGCCCCTGATGGGTGACTCTAGGGACTAAGTATCCTGTGGTTGTGGCATAGGGAACTCTCTCTCTCTATCTCTCTCTTTCACACACACACACACACACCCCACTAGAGTGGAGGTCGCACTGCTTGGATCATCCACTTCCTGGGCCCCCAGCATCACCATCGTGAGATTAACAGAGTTTGCCTTTCACACACCCCATCACCCCACTTTCAGCAGCGCCCCCCCCCCCGCCCATCAGTCTCCCCCATCTCGAGGAGGGGCTCCCTGCTCAGCCCCACCTCCGACCAGGCCCAGGTGGCGCCATCTCTGTCTCCCCAGGAGGAGGTTTTTGGTGCCTGGTGAAGCCCCAGGAGCAGGAGCTTCAGGAAGGGAAGTGGAGCTATTTAAACCCCCCTCAAGGGCTGCCTTCCTCTCACGGAGAAATAGGTGGCCGGCTCCTCCCACCCGCCCTGTGATTATACAATAGATTTAAAGTCTCTGATATCCACAAATCTACATCAAAATATATTCTCTAGCCGTGGGGAACGTCTCAGAATTGTTAACCTTCTCCCCAGGTATTAGAGGTAACACACTGTGAGATTAGATGTATATTTTCTTCAAGATACACCACCCATTGAGGGGTTCATATTTACATCTTTTGTTGATATTTTTTATAGATTAAAAGCGCCTCTTTGCTAGGTGATAATTCTGCTAAGTACTGTAATTTGCTGCCATTAATATTTGTCTGAGTCCTAGTTTGCAAAATATATTCGAAACCACGTTAGAAAGTCGCATAATTGCTTCTTTGCGAGCCGGGGAAATGAGTAGTTTCTTTACCCAGCCTTTATCCTCTTAACCTGGGAGGGGAGGGGTGTTCGTCGGAGTCCTGGGAATGGCTGAGCTCTGTAAGCCACGGAGTGCCAGTTTGTACTGGGGACCAGGACGCAGTATGGCCGGACACATCTCCCCTTGGCTCCCGGGCTCTGCTGTGTGCGGTGGGTCTGGCCTTGCTCTCTCTTTGGACCGAGGTGAGAGAGGAGAACTCCATGGAGAAAGCGGCACCCCTGCCCGGGCCTTAGGCCTGGGGGATGCGGAGCGCTGCCCGCCCCGTGGGACCCAAGGCCCATGCCAAGCCCTCTTTCTGGGCCTCTCTCTGCCTTCTCTGGAGGATGCGGGCTTTGCTGTTCCAGCCCGACTCTCCCCAGGCGGTGTGTGGAAGGCCTCTGCCCAGGGACCCAGGAGCTCTGTCTGCCACATCGTGGATACTCCATAGATATATTTGGGCAAGGGGGGAGGGAGCGGGTGGCACAGCCAGGCTTGATCTCCTACTGAGTGGAAGGAAAGCGGCGTTTAGGGGCCTGAGTGGGCCAGGCAGCCCAGGGCTGGGCGAGAGGTGCCAGGCAAGGGGCTCTCCTGCGTCAGCACCAGGGACAGGGAACCTCTTGGCACAGGGTGATGCGGCATTGCCCAAGCCTCTGCCGTTCAAGGCACATTCGCCTGTGCTGCCCACACCACCCACGGCCTCTCTCTAGGCCTCCTGCCGTGGGAATGGAGGCAGCCTGGGGTCCCTTCGAGCAGGTGGGCATTATGTCTGGGTGTCTGCTTGGGGGCTTGGGCGCTGTCACAGGCTTACCCCTTGTTGGAGGCAACTGCCTGCCAGAGGTCATTCCTCGGGGCCTGGCCTTGCATCTCTAATCAGAGGGGCATTTTTCCTCCTGTTGGCCTGGGATCCTTCCTTTCGGTTTCCTGCAGCAGGTGCTCCCCAGTGCGAGCGGGGGCCTCGTGGAGCAGGACTGAGCCCAGGTCCCCAGGGGCAGCTGGCAGGAGCCTCGCAGCCAGGCTCAGTTTACTCCCAAGTGAAATGGGGATAACGAGGCCCCGGCCTCACAGAGGTGTTTGTTGGGAGAGGAGTGAAGAAGGCATGGAACCTGCTTGGAAGGTAAAGGTTATTTGGTGTTATTTTCTAGCCGTGTATGTATTGAGGCCATGGGTGTATTTGCATGTGCAGACGTGGGCACAGAAGCCCATGCGAGCGGATTTGGGTGTGCTCGCTGCGTGCTCTCTGATTGAGTGAGCGTGTTCAGGCACACAGGTGCTTGTCTGAGGGCAGAGGGGTTGCCTGTGTCTTCTCGTGTGCTTGGTCCAGGCCCCATCATCCCTCCCAGCATGCTCCGCTCCATGGCCTCCTAACTGCTCCCTCTCCCTGCCTTCTGTTCTTTCATCTTGTCACTCTCCTGCCTTCCGCCTTTCAGCGCCACCCTGTCCTCAGCTCCTTGTCCAGCCCACACACGTCCTGGCCCCCCTGACCTCTCCAGCCCCCACCATGGCCACAGTCCAGCCCACCTCTGACTGTGGCTCAGGCCACCTGGAATTACATTCAGGCCTTTGCACCTGCCGTTGTCTCTGCCAGAGAATTCTCTTTCCCTTCGCTGGGCTGACTCTCACTCCTGTAGGGGTCCTACCTGAGATGTCACCCCCTCCTGACCCTCCCTCATCTCCCAGCCCTACCCGCCCCCAACCCTGTGGCTCGCCTCCTAGCTGCCTGCTCACCTGTGTCTGCAGCGGCATGCGGCAGGTCAAGCTCACCCCCACTTGGGCTATACGGCCCAACTCCCGCCCTGGGCTATGCCAGCTATGGTCCACGCCATGGTCCTGTCTGAGGGTCTACCTCCATCGCATTGCCAAGCTCGGACAGGCTGTGTGGGCCAACACCAGATGGTCGCCTTTCCATGCTCCAGCACAGGGTGGGAAGGGTCTGGAAGCAAGGGGAGTGAGTGGATCCAGTTAACCAATGGGTTCTGGCCTGCTGGGCTGCCAGGCTCAGGACAGGCTGGAGTGGACAAACAGCATGAGGGAGGCCCCTCCAGCCCAGGCAGGTCACCGGGCACAGCCTATAGCTGGGCAGGGTTAGGCAGGAGCCAGCCCCTCTGAGCAGGGAGCGCAGCGGCTTGCGAAGATGCTCCCCTGTGTCCCATCCAATCTGTCAGCAGTCCTGCGGAAGCAACCTCTGAGAGAGGATCTGAGCGCAAGTGGTTTATTTGGGAGGAAGTGCCGGAAGGAGAGAGCAGTGAGGTGGGAAAGGGTGGTGGCAGTCTGCGTGACCAGGGTCAGGTCTGCTGGGGTCATTTTGCTGCAGTCCCCTCCTTCCGCAGTTGAGGCTGCCCTGTTCACGCCTGGCATAGTTCTCTGTCCTGCACCTGCTGGCACAATCCTTGGCCAGCGAAAGGCCTCAGCTCAGGGTTGCAGGTGCTGGTGGGAGAAAGCCGGGGACCCTGGGGAAGCAGAGGGCTAAGGGGGGATGGTTGGCAGCTCGCCAACAGTTGAAAAATATGCCTGAACCACATACTAGCTTAATAAAAGCTAATAATATTGTTGTTATTATTATTATTGTTGTTGTTGTTATTATTTGGTCTTTTTAGGGCTGCGGCCATGGTATATGGAAGTTCCCAGGCTAGGGGTCAAGTCAGAGCTGTAGCTGCCCTGCCTATGCCACAGCCACAGCAGTGTGGGATCCTTAGCCCACTGAGTGAGGCCAGGGATCAAACCCGCATCCTCATGAATCCTAATTGGTTTCATTACCACTGAGCCACAGGGGGAATCCCAACTTCTGTTTTTTTTTTTTTTTTGTAGAGGAAAAGCGAGGTCACAACGGGAGGCCCTGCCCAGGGTCACAGCACAGACTGGTTCAGCACTCGTGCTGCTGTCTTCCCAGGGTCGCCAGGGGAATTTGCTATTTAGCAAGCATCTGTGGAATGCTCCCTCTGCCTCAGGCACATCTTATCCTGACGAATCCTCAAGACAGTATGCAATTCCCATTTCACAGATGAGAAAACTGAGGCCAAGGAAAGGCAAATGAATGACACAGGTCACTTGTATAAGTGGCAAAGCTGGGGTTTGAGCCCCTAATTCAGCCTTTGAACTTCAGCACACATGGCCTTTAGTGAGCATCCGAGACAGCAAGGAGTCACACTCTGCAGTCAGAAAACTCATCACTGTAATTAGAGATTTTCATACTAAGTGAGGTAAGTCAGAAAGAGAAAGACAAATACCACCTGATATCACTTATATGTGGAATCTAAAATGCAGCACAAATGAACCTACCTGCAGAAAAGAAACAATCTCACAGACATGGAGAGCACACTTATGGTTGCCACGGGGGAGAGGGAGAGGGTGGGATAGACTTCGAGTTTGGGGTTAGTATTTTTATTTATTTTTAAAATTTTTGCCTTTTTCTTGTCTTTTTAGGGCTGCACCTGCGGCATGTGGAGTTCCTAGGCTAGGGGTCGAATCAGAGCTGTAGCTGCCGACCTACACCACAGCCACAGCAACGCCAGATCCGATCCGCGTCTGCCACCTACACCACAGCTCATGGCAATGCCGAATCCTTAATCCACTGAGCAAGGCCAGGGATTGAACCTGCAACCTCATGGTTCCTAGTTGGATTCTTTTCCACTGCGCCATGACTGGAACTCCTTTTTTCTTATTTTATTTTTTTATTTTTGAGGTTAGTAGTTGCAAATTATTCCATTAAGAATGGATAAGCAACGAGGTCCTACTGCACAGCACAGGGAACTATGTCCAGTCTCTTGGGATAGACCAGGATGGAAGATAGTATGAGAAAAAATTGTGTGTGTGTGTGTGTGTGTGTGTGTGTGTGTGTGTGTATTTGTATATATGACTGTGTCGCTTTGCTGTACAGCAGAAACTGACAGACACAATATTCTAAATCAACTATATTTTTAAAGACTCTTAAAAAAAAAAAAGAAATCTTATCGTTTCAGAGACAAACGCATTTGTTGAGAGCAATAAAAGTTCTGGCCCAAGTCAAGCGATGAAGCTGTTGGAGACACACAGATCAGGAAGGGACACTGCTTCCAGGGAATCAGGGCTCAGAGCAAGCTCCGCAGATGGGGAGGCCTCCGTCCCTGGAGTGAGGGAACCAGCCTTGGAGGGAGGGTGAGGGGAACCCCGGGGACGGAAAACAGGGTGCCATGTGCTAAGGGGGACCGCTCTCCACCAGCCTGCCAGCCTCCTTTGGAGCCGCATCCGGGAGGCACCCCCTCCCCATTCTGGAGGGAGGCGTGTTTGGGCGCAGATCTGTGCGGGGGCTTCTGGAGCCCGGAGACAGGCACTTTTCTTTATCTCCTCTGAGTCAGCCAGGAAGACTGCATGGACCCGGCCGAGGCCCCCCTCTTCTCTTGTCCCAGACCCGGCACAAGGTCGGTGCTAGAGGGGCTGGGAACCCAGGGAGAGGCACGGGCCCATGAGGTTGGCCTTGTTTTTGCAGCCACTTGGCTAAATGGCGCCCCTTTCCCGGACTTGGGAAAGTCAAGCCTCCCTCTCCTGGGTGGGGAGAGGGTTGGGGGGTTGGCTGTGCCATGTCTGCTCCCCGAACTGCACCACCCCCCTCTCCGTGCCCTCTGGGGGCCTCAACTTCCCCAAGTCTGGGAAAGGGGCGCCGTTTAGCCAAGTGGCCACAAGCACAAGACCAACCCCACCGGCCGATGTCTCTCTCCCATCAGTGGGTTTGAAACTTCCAAGCTGGAGGGTTTAGGGACAGTGCTGCACATTCGATGCCCAGGGCTGCCTTGCCTTTTCAGGGTGAGGAAGGGAAAAGAGATGAGACCCCACAGGACCCCCAGACCCCTAAAACACACACAACAACAATTCAATGTGTCAGTTATGTGGTTATTTACCTTTTAACACTTCATGCTGACGCACGGCTTCTCGCTTATTTTGGAAGAGAGACTTCAGGCCAAATGAAGAGTATTTCTGCTAGAGCTGTGAAAGCTGAGGGACTGGGGGCCCTCTCTGTGGCCGTGGCTCCCAGGGCCACAGCTGGGTACTTAGGAATTTTAGATCCAGGCCCAAAGGGCAGCCGAGGTTGGGGGAAGGCCATCATTCCTTCCATCCAGGGCCGAACTCATGGAGGACGAGAGGCAGATCCACCTCGAGGGACTGTGCTAAGCCAGATGGGAGGTAAGATGAGCCCGGGGGAGGGCATCAGAGCCGCCCAGGAGCACAGCACCCTCGCAGGGGGCAGTCTGGGTGTGCCAGGGAGGGGCAGCACCCCAGGACCACGAGCTTCCTTGAACTGATCGGATTGCTGCTCTGTGTGGCTGCCTGTTCCTACCCCACGTCAGGTCTAAGCTTGGCTTTCTCCCCTTTGCCCTTCAATTGCTTCTCTGCAGCAAGGAGCTTATCCTGTCTGCTCTGCCTACCGACCAGGCCCCTGGACGTGGGCCCCTTAGTTTTCCCAAATTCTTTTGTCCCTCCTCATTGTTGGTGTCTGAGCTCCCTGAACCCATTGTCTCATCACCAGTTGCCCATCTTTTTTTTTTTTTTTTGTCTTTTTGTCATTTCTAGGGCCGCTCCTGCGGCATATGGAGGTTCCCAGGCTAGCGGTCCAATTGGAGCTGTAGCCGCCGGCCTACACCAGAGCCACAGCCATGCAGGATCCGAGCTGTGTCTGCAACTTACATCAGAGCTCACGGCAATGTCGGATCGTTAACCCACTGAGCAAGGGCAGGGACCGAACCCGCAACCTCATTGTTCGTAGTCGGATTCGTTAACCACTGCGCCACGACGGGAACTCCTCAGTTGCCCATCTTTTGGCTCCTGCAGCCCAGCCTTCAGCACTGGACTCCACCGTGTGCTAATTGCGATGTGCAGAACCCAATAGGTTTCCCTGCCCTCGTATTAGGTAACCTCCTAGTAACATGCAGGGTGCATGGTTCCTATTTGAAATCTGGGCCTTTCTTGGCCTCTGCTGCTCACAGTCGTGTTTTTTCTTTCTGCCTTCTGGCTCTTGGGGGGCTCCTGTTCTTCTGCTCTAAATGCCAAGTTTTTTTATTCCTTGGCTTGCTGGCTTGCTTGCTTGCTTTCTCTCTCTCTCTCTCTCTTTCTTTCTTTCTTTCTTTCTCTCTCTCTCTTTCTTTCTTGTCTTTCTTCCATGTCACACCCATGGCATATGGACGTTCCTAGGCCGGGGTCAAATCAGAGCTACGGCCACTGGCCTACACCACAGCCACAACAACGTGGGATCCGAGCCACATTTCCAACCTACATGGCAATTCACTGCAACGATGATCCTTAACCCACTGAGTGAGGCCAGGGATTGAACCTGCATCCTCATGGATACTCATCAGGTTCATTACTGGTGAGCCACATTGGGAACTCCTTTTTTTTTTTTTTTTTTCACTTGGCTTCCTTCTCTACTCCTTTCTCCCTGAATGATCCTCCCTAATTCTGTGGCTTGAAAGCTCACCTTGTTAGTTAACTAGTGCCGTGTAACAAACACAAGGAACCCAGCTTCAGAGAGCAGTGAGCCTGTGCTTCCTGCCTGCACCTCTGTGGGTGGTTGGAGTAGCTCTGCCTCATTCTGGGCCTTTCTTAGCAACACAGGCATGATCTTCTTGTGGCAAAAGAGAAGCTTGAGCCAGCAGGACCACCTGCATGTAAACACCTCAAGCTTCCACTTCTGTTGTGTCTGTTAGCGCCTGGCTGGTGGGCTCTGGGTCAACCCCAAGGTCAGGGGGTCAGGTAGTGTGCTTGACCTGTAGTGAGCTGAAGCAAGAATGTGGCTGGATGATTCTATCAGGGGACAGTGAGGAACTGGGACCAACAATCCCATCGACCCCAGCACATCTGTGCTGACAACTCCCACTGTGTCTGGAGGCCAGCCCTCCCTTCAGAGCCTCAGACTCACATTCCATGCCCCCTGGATGTCTCCACCTGATTCTCCAGGAGGCTACAGCTGACTCTTACCCAGAGCATCTGTGCCCTCGTTTTAAGACTCAGTTTCCATGTCTGCAAAATGAGCAAGTTCACTCAGATGATTGATTGGTTCTAAGAGTAGATCTGGGGGGTTGAGGTCTTGCGTCCCCTTTGACTGTTTTTAGGATTTCTTTTCCCCCCTGGATTTAGGCGATGGTGAGGAACGAGGATGAGTAGTCAGTCTGTGTGTGTGTGTGCTAGAACCTTCTGTGGACCCCTTCCAGCCCCTGGGATCCTGGCTCTCCCTGCGCTCTCTTGGACCCTGTGAAGTCAGCCGGGCCAAGCAGAGCAAGTGGATGAGGTCCCCATGGGTTGTGGGCAGCATGAAAGCCCCTCACTGTGGCTGAGACCTGAGCCCTGAGTCTAAGTTCTGAGTTCAGATGGGCAAGACCCACGTGTGACCCCACAGGTCTATGGCTACCAAGATGGAGCAGGGTCCTTCTCGAGGGGACAGGTGTGGTTCAGGAACCTCACCTCTCAGGCGGGCTGCCCTCTGGCCTGAAACCACCTTCCTGGAGCCCTGTACCCCCCAAACAAAAGCTGCCTCTGACTCCTCAGCCTTTGTGCACATCTGCATTATTAGCAATGCTAATACCATTCTGCAATGATAAATAATTAAACAATTATGGTCATGAATCAATAAGTTTAGCACATTTTTTCATCAGCAAATTGTACTGTATAAACAAGAAATATAAATTACCAAGTCTAATTTCCCCCTAAAATTATAAGCATTTTATATCTAATAATTAAAAAAGTATTAGAATGCAACGTAGGATAGTTAGAACTTTAAAGAATTCTCGGTTTCCACCAAACACCATTAAATTGTCATGTTTTATGTCTCTGAATCTGATTAACATTTTGAGGTCTGGTCTCGGAAATCTGTCTTTGTTAACTCCTGGAGGAGCCGCTCTAGGTTCTCTTTTTCTCTAGCCTCGCAGACAGTGACTCCACTGGGCTCCAGCTTCCGAGGGTCTGGATGCACGGGTCCAGCTGGAGAGCTGGGATTTATAGGAATTCTTGTCTTTTTTTTTTTTTTTTTGTATTTTTGGGGCCACACTCGGGGCATATGGAGATCCCCAGGCTAGGGGTCTAATCGGAGCTGTAGCCATCGGCCTACAATGCAGGCACAGCCACAGCAATGCAGGATCCTAGCCACGTCTGCGACCTACCCCACAGCTCACAGCAATGCCGGATCCTTAACCCACTGAGTGAGTCCAGCGATCGAACCCACAACCTCATGGTTCCTAGTCGGAGTCGTTAACCACTGAGCCATGATGGGGACTCCCATTTATAGGAATTCTTGATTGAAAACCCAGGTTACAAATCCATGGCTTATGGACTCGCTCCATGCTTCCAAAGTCTTCTGTCTGTTTGACCTGTTGGGAGTTGTTTTATATTGATGTTTTGCTTTTAGAATAGATTTCTAGATTTTTTTTGGAAGCAAATCAGAAGGTTAAAATACTGGGTTCATAGTTTAAGAGCTTCGTTTAAATGGAGCGTGGACTATCCAGTTTGCCACAATCCCCACCACTCCCAACTGTCTCCCAGACCCTGAGGCTGAGGGCACCAACAATTGTCTTGAAGGCCACATGATCTTTCTGGTCTCTGGCCCTGTCTCTCATCTATGTCACCTGTTTGGCCCCAGAGGGCATCTGGGATTGCATCTCCTAGTTTCATGGTTGGAATTTGATGCCCATCCATATTTTAAGCACGTAAGACAAAGGTCACTAAGGCCCCAATCCCGGGACATTTTCCATGTGGGAAAATAGTGTACAAGTAAGGAAATGGTTAAAATCAAGGTCACATCCAGGCAGGTTTCCTTCCAGTGCTGCCACCTGCTTCTTATGCCCCCACGACTCCACCTCCAGCCTGAGTTGGTTGCCTCTCCTGGTCTCGCCTTGCACTCCTGCTGCCTCTGGTGACCCAAACTCTCCACACACCATCCCCTTTGCAGTTCCTCCCTTATCTGGCCCTTCCCTGAGGTCCTAAGCTGTGATCAGGCTCCCCAAGTCTCTTTCTTTTGTTTCACCTGTCTGACAGCAGAAGATGAAACTCAACCCAAAACAACAACCTGGAAACCCGTTTCCTGCCTCTACCCCCATCCCCAGTCTCAGTTCTTCCAAGCCTATGGTTAAAAGAAAGACCCCTGATTAAATTAACTAATGGCTGCCCCGTTTTGGCTCCTCCTGCCAGGCTTCCATTCTTGCGACCTGGCTGCCATGTTCCCCAGCTGCCCAGCCAGACCCTGGGAATCATCCTAGCCTCCTCCCCTTGCCTGAGCCTCCCAGTACAGCCTCTCACTGGGTCCTCTGACTGCGTCCTCGGGCCCCCAAATTCCAGCTCCCCTGCCATCCTTTCCCTCCTTCTGGGCTGTAGCAACAGCTTCCGACTGGAGTCCTGCTCCCAGCCCCTTCCCTCTGTGAAAGCATCATCCACCCAGCTTCTAAATTGTAAATCTGATCAGTTCTACTCCCCACCCTTATCCCCCTCCCTCGGCTTAAAATATTTAAAGACCCCACTGCCTTTCCATAAGTCTCTTAGCTCGGTGTTTGGTGTTTGCGATCAGGTACATTTGGAAGCAGGGGTGAGAAGTCCCACCGAGCTCAAGAACAGGGAGGGGTGACTCTTAGGATAAAACTTTTGTGGGTGCAAAGGGGAGGCAGGCGGCCGGTGCAAGTCAGGCAGGGCCCATGTGCTGGCACATTGCCTTTGTTCCCGCTGGTCCCCTTCTTCCTGTCCCCCCCATCCTCCATGGCCTAGTTCTTCGTCTCCTCTGAGTAGCTTTCCCTCCCCCATCCCAGAATGTGTTAGTTGCTCCCTCCACCCCTTTGTGAAGAGGGGACAGATCCTGGTCACTCCCCTGTGCCTACAGAGCTCTATGCCATGGCGGGGGGGCACTGGGGAGACTTAGATGCCATCTGGGTCCTGGACTCTGGCTCGCTCTTCTTCCTCTTTTTTTTTTTCCTCTAGGGCCACTGTCACAGCATATGGAAATTCCCAGCCTAGGGGTCCAATTGGAACTGCAGCTGCTGACCAGCAATGCAGGATCTGAGGTGCATCTGCGACCTACACCACAGCTCAGGGCAATGCCAGATCCTTAACCCCCTGAATGAGGCCTGGGATTGAACCTGCATCCTCCTGGATACTAGTCGGATTTGTTATCACTGAGCCATGGCGGGAAATCCTGGACCCTGGCTCTCAGTGCCATAGAGAAGGCAGGACCCGGTGTGGGTGAGAACCCCTCCTCCCCAGCCCAAGATGTGATGAACAGACCCAAAAGAGCATGCCATGAGCAGGCCAAGGGGTGATGCCCTACAGGAGATGTTGGCTGTGATGAGGGCTCACAGATGTGGTCCCTGAAATGCCCTAGGGTCTGGGAGATCCCCACACGTCCTTCTGCTCAGAGCTGACCTGCCTGACCTTGTCGGTGGGGACATTCCTGTCCTGTCATTTCCTGGGGGACAGCAGGGCTTCTTTGTTTTTCTCTGGTCCTCCGTGCAATTCCAGCTCTGGAGTCTGAAGTTTGAGGATGAAACTCTCACTTTTGTGACTTTGGGGATCTATATTCTTTTTTTTTTTTTTTTTTTTTTGGTCATTTTGGGGCTGTACCTGGAGGTTCCCAGGCTAGGGGTTGCATCGGAGCTGCCGACCTACACCATAGCCACAGCAACCCCAGATCCGAGCCGCGTCTGCCACCTACACTACAGCTCATGGCAACGCCAGATCCTTAACCCACTGAGTGAGGCCAGGAATTGAACCTTCGTCCTCTTGGATACTAGTCGGTTCATTAACCACTGAGCCATGATGGGAACTCTGGGGGATCTGTATTCTTGCCTGTCGTTTTCCAGATGGAAGCTCCAAGGTCGGACCGGGGCTGGGCACACACAAAGCTCAAAGAGGGGAAAGGATGATATAAGCAGACATGTTCCATTTACCACCCGCCAGCGTGGAGGTGGGAGGGTCTGTGCTGTAAAACAAAGCTTCCAAGGCCCTTCGGGGGTCCCTTCTGGCCCTTTAAGGACTGTCTAGACTCAGGAATCACTGTTCCCAGGACTGCTGTTGCAAGTCGTCCCTTATTAGTAATTGAAGGACATTCCTTTAATGGACTAAGAACCCCTAAAGGACAGCAGTCATCAGTTAAATAAATAAGCCACCTCGTTTAAACATTTATCGGTCCCAGAAAAAAATCTTCTAATCCATCAAAGTCCCAAAGGAACTTGCTGGGGCATGGACCCTTGCCAAGTGTTAACCGTAGGGCAGGGACCAAAACCAAACACCAGAGCCTGGCGGGTTTGGATGAAGGGAGTGTCTGTTGGAATGCAGAGCCCGAGGCCATGGCCGGAGTGCACAAGTGGCTCACTGGGGACACAACCCAGGGAGTGGGGGGCAGGGAAGGAGGTGGAGCCAGTACATGGAGGCGGTCTGGAGTATGTCACTGGCGCTTGATCCTGAGGGACTTTCTGTGGCATCGTATGCTGTGCAGCTCTTAATGTTCCACCTGGGGAAAGAAAGTGGGGACATATTTATCAGTCTGCACTGTTCCTTATCGGTCAGGGGAACCTCCACCTGCTCAGGTTGCCCATGTGTGTCCTGCTCAGGTGCAGCAGGTAGTGAGAGGCTTGGCATGAGAGGGTGATACACGGCATCTGGCTGGCGAGAGGGGTCTGATGCAGGGGTTCAGAAATGCTGGGGCATATTCCAGGCACAGCAAGAAGCAGAAGCCTTGGAGTTCCCATTGTGGCTCAGAGGTTAACGAATCCGACTAGGAACAATGAGGTTGCGGGTTCGATCCTTGGCCTTGCTCAATGGGTTAAGGATCCGGCGTTGCTGTGAGCTGTGGTGTAGGTTGGATCCTGGATTTTGGATCGTGGCTTGGATCCTGCATTTCTGTGGCTCTGGCGTGGGCTGGCGGCTACAGTTCTGATTCGACCCTTAGCCTGGGAACCTTCATGTGCCGTGGGAGCGGCGCTAGGAAAGACAAAAAGACAAAAAAAAAAAAAAAAAAAAGCAGAAGCCAGCTTTCTCAGAGGGGCCAGGGTGACACCGGCGGGAGCAGAGCATCACTGTGCTTTCAGCCCCCATAGGTCCTCCCAGGTAGAGAGGGCTCTCGGCCGTCCTGCGGCGGTTGTGTTGGGGCCAGACCCCTCCAAGGCCCCAGGTGGACGCTGACGCTAGAAAGCTGGGGCATCCTTGGAAGATGGGACATCCAGGGGCCAGGAGGAGCCTCCTAGAGTTTGCCCCCACCGCCTGGTGGGCTCTAGCGCCTTGCTGCTTCCCGCCTCTGTTTGTGGGTGGAAGTATCAGGGCCGCTGGTGCCAACGCCAGTATGCCGGGGCCTCCAGATTTTGTTTCACTCGGTGGCTCTTAGCAACATGTTTCTTGCATTCTGCTCGTTCTGTTTCACATTTCACACTTCCCCAGGCTGAGAGATCCATCCATCTAGTGCAAACGCTTCTGACAGGGCTGGGGCGGCGGAGACCCCTGCTGGGCTGGATGAGGGGAATGCGTGCGTGTTTGCTGTGGGGACGCTGGTCGGGATAGCTCCCCACTGATGATGGATGTCCTGGCACCCCCTCTTCCGCCACCCCTCACTCCTTCCTGGCCTTGCAATACCCTCCAGAAGCCAGTGGAGGCCGGGCCCACTCCTCCTGTCTCTGCCCTTCATCCCAGCCCCGCTGAGCATCCCCTGGGCTGAGCCTAAGCTCAACACCTCCTGAATCACCTCCCACATCCCCAAACAGGCCTCCAACTTTTACTCTGTGGTGCCAAATGTCAAAGTTTTCTACCTTCTCAAGGCCTCTAGTCTTGCAGAAAAAAAAGCTCTTCTAATTTCCTTCTCTCTCTCTTTATATGTATGTGTGTGTATTTTTTTATAATTAATTTTTTTGCATCGAATTTCCACTTTTCCCTCTCTTTGGCCACACGAGATTAATTTGAGCCCCTAAATTGTTGTGTACATAGCTATATCTCTATGTATATATCTATATTTTAAATTTTAAATCTATACCAACATTCCGAATTAGTTCACAAAACTGGATTACACAAAGCCAGCAGGTTTAAAAATATTTCAGAGATGTTGCTTTCATGCTTCAAATCCTTGAAAAGCCAAATACACTCACTTCTGAAACTAAGTCTTGGGTTTTGCGGGAAAAAAAAAATAAGAAAAGTGTTTAATAGCACATATGGCATAATTTTATTTGACATCTGTTTTGTAACAAACAATATTTAGCTCACTTATTTGCTGAATGATACAGTACACAGTGCAAACAAAAAGTCCAATGAACAGTTTTTACAGAGTTTGTAATATATCAATATTTATTGCAAAAGAATGCAAAACTTAAACATTTAAGTGTGTTATTGATTGTAATATGCAAAACATTGATTACTGTATGTTGCCATTGCAAAAAAAAAAAAGTGTATTCAATGCCTTCTGGGGTATGAAAATGAGGTACATTTCGGTAAGAGGAGCTCGCCTGCTCCCCTTGGTGACACTTAGTCTGAGGCCTGCTCCCCCCTTGTTTGTGTCATCCTATCGAAGACAGCTGTCAATATATTTAGGATGCTTTAGCTCATCACAGCAAAAATGGTGAGACTATTGGCTTAATTGCGAGGAGTGATTGATTTTAATGGAAACAACATTTAAAAACTCAGAATGCACTTTCTGTTGGCAGTGCTAGGAGAATGCTCTAATGAATTGAAGCCTCACACAGAAATGCATGGTTCTCGTTGTAAGGATCAGCAAAGGACAACAATGGTTGATGCATTCGGTTTTTTGGTTTTTTTTTTAACTCTGAAGTTGAAATAAATTATTTGTTTACATAATTGGGTAGGAGGATCCAATGCAGAGAGAGAATCAGATGTCACCTGGTGCGGAAAGCAAACACCAAAATTTGATCCATGAAGCGGCGAGCAGGACCCTGGTGTTGCTTTTATTATGATAATTGTGATAATATTGGAAAATAATATTGGAAAGTCTTTAAACAGACCAGTCTTCACGCTTCAGGCAGAAAGAAACGACAAGGACTTCCTGTCCTGTTAGGTTGGGGTGGGGGGTCCGGGGGGGAGTCTTTCCTTGACTTGACCTCAGGAAAAGAACAAGTACAGCCGAAGGGAGTCTGCTGGACTTGGGGGGTCTGGTGAGCTGAGCTAGAGCACATCCAGGAGCCCCCAGAACAAGGCTGGTAAGAGGGTCACAGCACCATGGGGCTCCTCCAGAGTCAGGACCTCCCCCAGGCCCAGGGCTGTTACAGAACCGGTCACTCTAGCGGCTTTTTAGGCATAATCACACAGATGCCAAAAACAACCGCTAACACCTGCCGACCACGCCACGCTCCAGCCACGAGGGAGGGAGCCTCACACGCGTTCTCTTGGGCATCCGTGAACTGCTGTCCCCAGGCTCGGAGGGCTCTGGTCACTTTGTAAAAGCCGTGACGGTATCTGCCCTTTTGCCATAGCTTCTCCTGAGGCTTGGAGAAGTGCTGGCACTCTCCAGACTCTGAGTCCCAGGGATTGACAAGGGCAGGGCTGGGAAGACCACCAACCCGAATTTGCACGTGGGATAGCAGTCAATGCAGCTGGCGGTGCTGGGGAAAGGCAGAGGGGACATGCAGGGAGCCGAGGCCCGAGCAGGCGGCTCTGGGCCCCAGGTGGCCGTGAGGGACCGGCTTCCCATCCCCCGGGCTTCCTCCTGAGGCTGAGACCAGAAGCGGGCAGCCCCGGGACCTGTGGGCTCTCCAGGCTGTGTCCCTCAGCTGTGATGGGTTCCCAGTCCCAGGGGCTGCCTCTGTCCCAGATGGGCTTCACTGCCTTTCCTTTAACTTCTCTCAGCCTCACTGCCCACCTTTGGCCAAGGAGGATGAGATGAGGTCACGGGCAGAAGGGACGCTACAGGGCCTGGCGCAGAGGAATCGCTTGGAAAACACCAGGTTTTGTGTGTATGGTTCCGATTAACCGCCGGTGCTCTGCACCACTGCTAAGGGGATCGTGGCAGAGACCTTGCCCTCCATGTAGCCTCTCTGAGCCTCCGTGCTTCAGCTCTAGGTGGAGACCAGCTCTCCATGCCTTGTCGGGCTTCTGGGAGGATTCACCCGAGGTATCCATGTATCGTGTTTTGCGCAGTCCTGTCACAGAACAAGCCCAGAAACATGAGGCCAGAGTCACGATAACAGTGCCAGCTTCTGATAGGATGGGCAGACCTGGGTCCCCCTGGAAACAAAGAGCCAGCTGCTGCTGGGAAAAGGCACGCCCTGCGGGGTCCCGCCCTCCAAGAGATGCACCCTGGAGGTGGGACCGCTCACCTTCCTCTGCGGGAGAAGGTTCTAGCAGCTGTCGGGGCTGTAGCAATTGAGATCAGCCACTTGGAGCGGAAACCTGATTCGTGGGGTGAAAGGGGAGCCCTCAGAGCGGCAGCCCACCTACCCCCCTGCCCGTTCCTCAGCTGCAATTAGGAGCCAGGAAGGAAACAGAAAGAAGAGGCGAACAATGTGTGTCACAAGGAAGTAAGAACATGGCACAACCAGAATAAATAATAATATTTTTTTTTCTGGCTTTAATGAAACTCTATAGATATAAAAAGCTGGAGAAAGGGGATTTTTTTTTTCACAGACCTTAATTATAGCAGGGTTGTTAGTAAATTTACTGAATTGCAAATGTAAAATATTCTGATGGCCTGAGTAAAACCACATATTTAAGCCTTCTAAATGAACATTTCTGTTTTTTGAGTAATTTGTACCATCTGTGTCAAAATTCTGAGTCTAAAAAAAAAAAGCAGTGGAACAAATGTTGGTTCCATAAAACAGTCCTAGTTCATTGTTGAAATTGTCACACATTAACATTGCAGGCCATCTGGGAAGACAAAAGCCTCTAACCAGATTGCGGAGATGATTTTATTGGTCTGGTATTAATCAGGATGTGGCATAATATTTAAGCAGAAAGGAGAGCTGAGGTGACGTGGAGTCCTCCATCCGCCCCAACTGCGCCCGTGTCGCACCACGGCCCTCTCGCACTGGGGCGTGGGGCCTTTTTAAGGCCGGTTGCATCATCGGAAAATGTAAATAAAGGCAAGGTAATCCTTCCCAGTTTGGAAGCATGCACACAAAGCACAGACACTTCAGCACCGGGGGCGGCTGGCTCGAGGGGAGGGAAAACTCTCGTTGGACAGGCCTTAGCAGGACCACACTGGAAATTAAGCAGAATGGAACCTCCCTTTCTCACAGAGCATCAAGTCAAACACCCCACCCCCGGGGTGGCCAGCGGCTCCTCATCCTCCCGTGTGTCCTCTGTGAGGCTGGACAGGCCAGGCACGAACCTCCCCGGGGGGCCTCCGGCAGGCCCCAGCCTAGGTCCCCCCGCCCCCGGCCTTTCCTGGTTCCTGCGCCGTCTCAACTCCAATCAGAGCGTGGAAGTTTCAGCGGACCCCGACACACAGGCCGCTTTTGGAACCCCAGGGGAGGGGCAGAGGGATCGGGGTGACAGTTTAGATCATGCCGTGGCTTCTGCTGGCCTTTCCACTCTGGGCCTTCGTCTGGGGTGGGGGTGCATGGAGTCCAGACAGATGTTGCCCCAGCAAGTCCCACTTCCTCTCAGGGTGTGAGTGTCTCTTAGAGCTCACGGAGATGCCTGCATTTAAAGACCTGTGTGTTTGGAGCCTGCCATGGGTGCAGCCTCCAGCTTAATGGAAGGAATGGTGCTGGCTGTGCTTTAGAAGGGATTTTCAAGGGAAATGTTGCCTTTGCTTTAATTTCACCATGGGCACTGTTAGGATGCAACCCCCCCCCCCCCATGCTGTGTGATGGGGCTCCTGTGATGGAAGTCACCCTGGGGTGTCCAAGCTGCTGCTGGGAGGACGACCCCCCATGCTCGTGGTCTGCTGGGGCATAGGGGCAGCATCCAGGCCAGCCCAAGGCATCAGGCCTGCACGTTGGGGCGTGCATGTCAGTGCGTGCAGCCCAAGGCCTCAGGCCTGCATGTCCGGGAGCAGGTGCTGGGCAGCTTTGCAAAGGTGTGGAGGAAAGCAGGGGGCCTGGCTCTCTGTGGGCTGACTTTGTCCTTTGTTCCTTGTCTTTCAGCAGGTCATGAAGGAAGAACTCTCCCAGATGGGCCGTATCCACTTGGGCTCCAGATTCTGAGAACCCGGAGAATGAATCTTTTCCAGTGCCTGCTGCACGCCCAGCCCTACAGTGGAAGGGAGAGAGCTCCCCAGCCATGGGAAGTGAGTTCGGTTTGCAGGAAAAACTTACCTGAAGCAGTGAGGGAGATGACAGCAGGAAATGCAAGCTGCCGTGTCCCCAGAGCTCGAATAATTAGGGCATGACGGGAATAATTGTGGGATGCATCCAGAAGGTGCTCTTAAAAATGGAAATAGATCACGGCTCTGGTGTGTAAAACCCCTTGGTGGCTCCCGCTCGCCCCTGGGAGACAGGCTAGAAGCCCCATAAGGCACCTTGAGCTCAGGGCCCTCGCCCTGCGGCTCCCACAGAAAGGGCCTCTCCCCACTCCTCTCCGCAGGGCCTTTGCATCTGCTGCTCTCCCTGCCTGCAGCCGTCCTTGCTTGCCACCTCTGTCGGACCCGTGAATTCTTTTCCTTCCTTCATGCCAACTCAGGCAGTACTTTCTTTAGAGACATAATCCTTGGGTTTCGTAACACCCTGCACTTTTCCCTTGCAGCATGTCACCGTTTTAATTAAACAACTTATGTAATTGCTATTTGTGTCTCTGTGTCTGAATACAAGAAGTCCCCTACTTTCCCAATGAAAAGATGAGAACATTTTGGCGGGGGCGGTGGGGGGTGCCCTGCTTGCACATATAGACTTTTAAGGGAGTAGTTGAAATAGTTCGATTCCTCTTTATAACAGTTTTTTTTTTTTTGCATTTTCTTTTTGTGCTTGCACCTGCGGCACAGGGGAGTTCCCGGGCAAGGGGTCGAATCAGAGCTGCAGCTACCGGCCTACGCCACAGCCACGGCAATACCAGATCTGAGCCACAGCTTGTGGCAATGCTGGATCCTCAACCTGCTGAGCCAGGCCAGGGATCGAACCCACACCCTTGTGGATATTAGTCGGGTTCTTAACCTGCTGAGCCACAACGGGAGCTCCTAGAACAGTTTTTAGGTTACCATACATATTTGAAATCACATCCTGTACAGGATGTGGCGTCATTTGGGAATCCTTTTTCATTCTCTCGCACCAGGAATCCCTTGGTTCAACACCCCCCGCCCCCCCGCCCCCGCCATGCACCTCCACCTCACGGCCTTCGCTATTAGGGGGTGTTCTCAGGCCCCACCTCTAGCCATCTGTGGGGTGCAGGGCTGTTTGAATCCATGGGGATGCGGTCAAAGATGGTACCCAAAGCCCTGAGCACCATTTGCTATCTGTGCTCTCCATAAAATAGCCACTTCCTGGATTGCGTTTTAATGTGACCCTTATGTGACCTGTGGAATCAAGGGTTGACTGAGATGCAAATTGTCTTGGGGTAGGAAACATCCAGTATCTGCAAATTGGAGCCCACACTCTCTTCCCACAAATAATTATTATTGTTCAGTTTCTCTTCTTTGCCTTTTTTTTTTTTTTTTGCTGATTCCATCAAGTAACTTCTTTTTTTTTTGTCTTTTTGCCTTTTCTAGGGCCGCTCCCATGGCATATGGAGGTTCCCAGGCTAGGGGGCGAATCAGAGCTATAGCCACCAGTCTACACCACAGCCACAGCAATGCGGGATCCGAGCCGCGTCTGTGACCTACCCCACAGCTCACGGCAATGCCGGATCTGTAACCCACTGAGCAAGACCAGGGATTGAACTCACAACCTCATGGCTCCTAGTCGGATTCGTCAACCACTGCGCCATGACGGGAACTCCCATCAGGTGACTTCTATAACCACCCAAAGTTAGCATCGATGGAAGATCTGTAGGAAAAGGTACCTTTCCTTAGAGTTGGCAGAAAGTAAGAGAGAGCAGCACCAGCAGTGTGACAGAGGACTTTGCAGAGACCTGAGCACAGCAGCTCTCTTTTTACAGGGCAATTTGGGGGAAACCCTGGCCTTATAGTCTGGCATTAATGGTCCTTCTTTACCCTCCCTGCTGCAGACTTGAAGCTTTACAAGGGCAGGGGCTGCCTCCTGAATCCCAGAGCTGCACAGGGGATGCGATGTTCCCTGCAGGATTCAGAAACACCTGTGGAGTCAAGGGTTGACTGAGATGCAAATTGTCTTGGGGTAGGAAACGTGAGGGGAGGGAGGTCTGGATGCCCTGTGGTCCTGGGAAGGTGGAGGCTGGCTCTCGTGTGTGTGTGTGTGGGGGTGGATCTTGTCCAACAGAGGCAAGAGCAAGGGGACACTGACATGCCAGAGGTAAGATTGGGAGGCCTTACACACACACACACACACACACACACACACACACACAGACATCCCCACAATGCATGCACGCAAACACACCCAGACACACAAGACACAGACACAGACACCGCGTGCCCCCACAGGCACACACACACGTAGACACACGCAGACACACATACTGCACATCGAGATACACAGAGTCCAACACGGACACACACAAGCACACACACAAACACAGCTCTCACATACAGATATTCACGGACCCACACAGACATACACACCCCACACATCCACATACATCCCAGACACACACCGAAACACACAGACACATACAGATACACACACAGACACACATATACATATCACACACACACACATCTTCATGCACACACACACAGACACAGGACGCAGAACCACAAAGACCTATGCACCACACATCCAGATACACACACGGATACACCCGGAGACACCTACCACGTATACAGATACATATATGGAGAATCACAAAGACCCAGACACACATAGACACACACACACACACACACACACACACACACACACACACACGCTCCCAAGGAAAAGGGATTCCACGCCAAACAGAAGCCTCCAGACAGTGGGGGAGGGGAGGGGGGGCAGGGGCACCCCTGCCTTGGGCCGCGGTTCTTGTCCTCGGGCCTAAACAGGGAATGAGCGCAGCCCAGGCTCTTCTGAGAATTCCCTTCTTGTTAGACGTTGCTGTTAGCGCGCTAATGTCTTCCACTTAAGTGACAGCCACTGAGGTGTGGGGCTTCCTGGTGCCTAATGGCCCGGGGTGTCGCTGGGGGCCATTAATCCTGCTGGCCATTAATCCCAGGAAATGCCCAGGGTCATTACAGGCGGGGGGGCTCTCAATGAGCAGTGACACCACGAGGGGCGTCCATGCCCCTGAGCCCCTGGGAATGTCCTTCTGTGGGGACAAGCCCTGCGCAGTCGGGAGTATCTGGTCTCAACCCATGTGTGTGTGTGTGGGGGGCGTGCACGTGCACATGTGTGCCTGCAAACCCCACAACCCATTCTGTAGGGACCACAGTCCAAACCGGGAGATGGAGATGGGCCCCCGGGGCCCCAGGGGCCCCAGGGGCAGCCCCCAGGGGCAGCCCCCAGGGTGGGCCCGCTGCATCTGGAGGACCGGACAGGAAGAATTACGCAAAGAAGGGTTCAGGGTGACCTGGCTTTTCCTGGGTGTAACGGAGAGCGCGCTGCGCTGTTTCCCACCCGGAAAGCAGAGGAGGGCTCACAGCCCCAGGTAGGGCTACAGGCGGAGCCCCATTTGAGCCGGTGCCCTGCTGCCCTCCCTGGCATCCTCTAGTGCTGTCGTCCCCGCCACGTCCCCTCCACTCTCCTCCTGGCTGTGGCCTCTGCTGCCCAATGGCCTCTCCCCTCTGGGTTTTATCTAATAGCACAAGCTCTGGAGTCAGACCTCCTGGGTTCAAGTCTTGGCTTTGCTGGGTCCGAGTGGTGTGACCCTGGGCCACTGACGTCCCCCTCGAAGCCTCAGTTATTTTTTACCCCATAAAATGGGGAAAACAGGAGTTCCTGTCATGGCGCAGGGGAAACGAATCCGACTAGGAACCATGAGGTTGGGGGTTCGATCCCTGGCCTTGCTCAATGGGTTAAGGATCTGGCGTTGCCGTGGACTGTGCTGTAGGTTGAAGATGCAGCTCGGATCTGGCGTTGCTGTGGCTGTGGTGTAGGCCGGTGGCTACAGCTCCGATTAGACCCCTAGCCTGGGAACCTCCATATGCTTGCAGGTGTGGCCCTGAAAAGACAAAAGAAAAAAAAAAAAGAGAACAACACAAGGAGAGCATTCGGGAGTGTGTCTGGGACCCAGGAAGAGCCATAAACGTTTTCTCCTCTACTTAGTTTATTATCATTTTTGTTACAGTCTCTGCATGCCTCCTGGTCTCTGCGTCCTGACGGTGATGCGCTCCTTGGGCACAGTCACCTCCTCCCTAGAGAGGTTTTGCCTGGTCATCACCTACTCTCCAGAAACGAACCCCCATCGGCTAGATTGCCCTGTCCTCTGACCACCACTGGCCAATTGCAGGGGGCTATGTTTGCAGCAAGGGCCAGTCTCTGGCCTTGAGCCTCATGGCAGTGGCCCTCTGCCCTGACTCGGGGCCATGGGCATGGTTGGTGTCCTGTGCTGCCCCATGGGCAGTCCCTCTCGGTTCACCGCCCCAGTGACCACCCATGGCTAGCACGTAGGTGTGCCCAGGACCTCCCCAGGTCACCTCAGGTCTGTAAGGCTGGCCTGGCTGGAATCCGATCCCTATGCTCCAGATGTGGAGCTGATGGCCAGTGCTGGGTTTCCAACACAGCCCTGGGAGGCTGAGCCAGCACCCCGCCCACAGTGCCATGCTGTTTATGCGTCGATGACTCAGTGAAAGGCAGAACCTGCCGCTCCCATGAGGGTGCATGGTGGCTGGGGACAAGGACACAGACACAGCTAACAGAGTTTGACTCCAGCTGGAGGAATCAGATTTGGCTAAATGTTTCCAGAATCCGTCAATTATCTGGTTTGTTTCTATCTTTGATTTCAAACGTCCTGCTCAAGACGGATCCCACCAGGAAGCCATGCCTGAATAAGCCAGTCCTCAGGCCCCCCCACCAAGGCCACTCTTTCTGCCTGAGCCCCCACACAGCGCACCCACAGCAGCAGCCCCATTTCCCTCTGGGCTTTTTTTTGGAGGGGGGGTGCTGAGTGATGAGCTTAACCAGGGTGCCCTCGGCTCTGGAGGACTTTCCTGAAGCCCTGGAGGGCAGGCAGCTGGGTCTTCTGCCTCCAGGGGCTGGCAGCAGGTGTCACAGGTGGGTGGGGGAGGGAAGTGCTCTGGGGAAGGACTCCTGGCCCCACCCACCAAGGAACCGAGCCTCAGAGAAATGTCACCGCTGCTGCACCGAAGTGTGGTATTATCAGCCCCATGCAACCGGCAAGTGGATTAAAATGCCATTAACACAGCAAATTAAGCTTACAGTGAAGTAAACAGAAATTAAATCAATAACCGGCACAGGGGGACAGCTGCCTTTTCCCAAATGGTCCCCCAGGGATCGGGGCCGGTGGGTGCGTGGGGGGTGGGTAGGGGCTCTGGAAGAAGGAGGGGTAACAGAAGAGGTGGGGGTTTGGTTGTCCAGGTGCTGAACGGTAGGTGCTCAGAGAGCACAGGCTGAGCCCTGACCCTCCAGTGCGAAGCAGCTTTCCTGTGTCCTCCAGGTGCGTCCCCATGATCTGCCGGCTCCTTGAGCTTTTGCAAAGGATGCTGAACAGATTTCACCTGCTAGCATCCATTCACTCTTCTTTTGGCACCTTGATCCTTTTTTGGCATCCTACCCTTGCACAGCTTCCACCTCCCCTACCCCCACCCCCGATTAAAAAAAAAAAAAAAGCTTCTTGGTCCATACAGTTCTGGTAAGTTGACCCACTCTTTGGCTTAAGGTTGATAACTTGCCCAGGCTTATCTCAGGACAGAACCATGTCCCTGCAAGGCATTTGATTCAGAGGTGCTTAGCTGACCCACATTTGTGCCAAGAGGCAGCCTAAGGACTTTGTCTGGAACTTTCAGAAATGCTGTCCTGTCCTGAGAGTTTGCTGAACCAACAAGAGGCAGATATGTTGTTGCAAGAAGCTATCCTGCTGCATGTGGAGAGCTTGGGCTGAGAGTACAACAACAGAAGTAAGGAGCCGGAAGCTGAATCAGAATACCTGGATGCAGCTATGCCTGAAGCTATATCAGGTTGATCCCTGGACTTTTCAGGCAACCGATGCTCCTCATCCTCTATCTTTTTTTTTGACAGTTTAAATTGGGATTTGGTCATTTGCAGCTAAGAGTCCAACTTGAAAATTAAGGATATTTCTTCTTTATTTTTTTATTTTTATCTTTTTGTCTTTTTGCCATTTCTTGGGCCGCTCCCGCGGCATATGGAGGTTCCCAGGCTAGGGGTCCAATCGGAGCCATAGCAGCCGGCCTACGCCAGAGCTACAGCAATGCGGGATCCGAGCAGTGTCTGCAACCTACACCACAGATCACAGCAATGCCGGATCCTTAACCCACTGAGCAAGGCCAACCTCATGATTCCTAGTTGGATTCGTTAACCACTGTGCCACAACAGGAACGCCAGGATATTTCTTCTTTAAAAAGAAAACCCTTTTTACCAGCTACCTCTCAGGGATCATTTAGCATGTGGTCAGGTAGCAAGATTGATGGTGGTGTCCCTTGGTCTCCCCTGCCCTCCTACCAGGTCTCTGCCTCCACCTCGCTCACTCTGCAAACTCTGCTGCATCTCTGTAGGAATGTAGGGAAGGTGACTTGCTCTGTGACCATGAGGAGGATGAGCAAAGAAGGGGTGCAGACAGTGTGAAGACTTCTAGCTCTTTTTCAGCTCCTGCCACCTGCCACCCCTGGATGGAGGCATGCACAGAAATGGACTGGGAGTCTGAAGACCTGGTCCCAGAGCCAGTTCTCTGTGCACTTCTCCTATGTCCATGGGCTGGTTTGCTCCCCTGGATATCATCTCCTCATCCATCCCACAGGGTCCTGGTTGTACCCTGCTGGCCTGAGCAGCTGTCCTGCCACAGATCAGCCATCCATCCATCCATCCATCCATCTGTCCATCTGCTGCAGTCTTCCTCGGGCAGGCAGGCTCTCTGTGGGGCGTGGGGGTCCTAGTTCCTATCTCAGCCCCCTCCCTTTTGAGACTCTGGCTTAAAGTGTCTCAGAAGAATAAATTTTGATGATTGAATTATTATGGGGGATGGATTCTTCCTTCCTTCCTTCCTTCCTTCCTTTCTTTCTTTCTTTCTTTCTTTCTTTCTTTCTTTCTTTCTTTCTTTCTTTCTTTCTTTCTTTCTTTTATCTTTTTTTCTTTTTAGGGCTGCATGCATGGCATACGGAAGTTCCCAGATGAGGGGTCGAATCAGAGATACAGCTGCTGACCTACACCACAGCTCACAGCAACGCCGGATCCCTGACCCACTGAGGGAAGCCAGGGATCGAACCGGCATTCTCAAGGACACTAGTCGGATTCCTTTCTGCTGTGCCACACGGGAATGCCCAGGGAATGGATTCTTACCCTTCTCCCACTCACGGGTCCTTCCTCACCTGCCCTACCCCAGGACCCCTGAAGCTCCAGGACAGAGAGAGGGACAAGATGTTATCCTGGCAGCTCTTGCTCCATGAGCAGGACTCAGCTCCTTCTGGAAGCCTCTTGTGACTTCCCCTGGTCTGGGTATAGGTACCTGACTCCCCTGAGCTCCTGTGGCCCCAGCATTCTTCTCTGTCCAGTGCAGTCATGCTGCCTTGTGACTGGCAATTTCTACCTGTTTCCCCTCTGGCCTGTGGGTTCTTGAAGGGGAAGGACCAAAGCTGTCCCTTGCTTTGTCTCCAGCACGGAGCCCAGCGTCTGGCACAGAGCAGGCCTCAAATGCCCCTGCTGAGAGAATGAATGAATGAGGCCTGTAGCAGATGCCTTTCCCAAGGCCGTGGTCATGGCCTCTGACCCGCCCTTGGGACACGAGGTAGGATGTTGGGACCCGTCCTATCAGCGACGCCAACGTGAGGCTCTCGGGGATGGGGGCATCTCTGTGGGACATCTGACCTCATCCTCCCCTCTCATTCCATGTCCTCTTTTCTAAAGGAGACCTCCTGGGCCCTCTAGGGCAAGGCTGCTAAAGGGCCAGTGGGGCAGAGGAGCTGTAGTTCCAGGCACTGGGTGGGTGGGGGTGGGGGTGCTACTGTGTGGCATCATATTTGGGGACCGTCTGGACTGCTGTGGCATGACCAGGGAACACTTTCCCATTGCCTGGTTCTTGGTTGTCCAAAGATGCTTCTAGAAACATTTAACAGAGATGGAGGGATACATGAGTTGCCCATTACAAAGATGACTATGTGTTCCTTCTCTGGCGGGGAGCCGCTCTGGGTGGTCCCCCACTGCTTCCTGTCCCGTGAGCAAGGGGCTCTCTTGAGAAAAGACACTCTTATCCTCTCAACGTGCCTCCAACCCTCGGGTCCCTGGTCACCAGGGTCCCTGGGAGCCTGACACCCCCAGGCCAGACACCTTTCCATGGAGGGGAAGCCAGCCCCCCCGCCACTGCCCTCCCCACAGCTGTGCTACTGGCATGACCCCTGGCTGGACCCAACTTTGGAGAGTTTTAAATTCCTCTGTTGATTTTCCCCCCCTCCCTCCATTCGGTTCCAAATCCAATTCTAGCTCCTGGCCAACTGGTAGAATTAAAGGATTAAGAGCTACCCAGGTCTTATCCTGATATGAAAAGATTTCACCGAGAGGCTCATAGTTCAGCGTCCAAAGCCAGGGAAATCATTCCTGCCTGCGCTGGGTATTGTTTTGAAAGCCTCCCTGGAACCACCTTTTGAGCTCCTGGCCGAGGCATCACTGTTTCACTTATCTCTTAAGACCCCGCTCATAATTGCTCAATGTCCGACAAGCAGCGAGGGCTCCAGGCTTTCTCTGTTAAGGGCCCTCTAATCCAGTTCAGAAGGACAGAGCGGTAATCGGGACACCACCGAATCTCCCTAAAGTCAACGCAGAATTACACGGGAGCCCCGAGCTGCTTTCTGGAGCGCCCTGGGGACAAACACTGGTGGCAAGTTCCCCCCACCTCTGCTTCCCCAGAAGGGACATGGAGGCTTGAGGGGGTGGCTGATCAGACAGACCAATTTATGGTGGTAAAGGACTTTGTCTAGAAAATCGGGAGGGATTTTGTGTGTGTGTGTGTGTGCTGGGTGGGTGGGTAGCTGCCTGTGTGTGTGTGTGTGTGTGTGTCTGCGTGCCTGATACGGGCAAGTGGACTTTCTGCAGGGAGCTCAGCGGGTCAGCCCAGGCCGTGCAGGGCCAGTGACAGGGCCACGTGGCTGGTGGCCTCCGACAAGCGGGAGCATGCAGAGGTGCAGATGAATCAGGAGTGCGTTTTCTCACCCTGACAAAGGCTGTTCATCTCGGGGCGGGGGGCAGCCAGCGTGCCGCTCCATATGGGCACGGCTCGATCTGCCAGTCGACTGTCGCCCTTCATGGGACACAGGCACGTGGCTCTGACGGATGGCGCCTCTGTGGGGACGTCACAGGGACTCCGCAGCTGCGAGCTCAGATGCCCCCATTTCCTCTACCTGCCCTGACAAATGGAGCTCCCTTCCCTCACACGCTGGGCAAGACGGAGCCCAACCAGGCCGCGGGGCTGTGTCACCCTCTTCACCCGTCTCCTCCGTGCCTTCCAGAACCATCCCACCGCCCCCAGGACACCTGGCAGCCCGAGCTCCAGAGCCACTGCCCCGACAGCCTCCACCTGCTGGGGGGGGGGGGGGGGGGACAGAACAACAGCCATCCTCTGCGGACGCGTGAAACAGTTTGGACTGAAGTCGACTTGGAGTCCAGACAGCAAATAAGAAAGGGCTAGTTTGGGAGTCCCCATTGTGGTTCAGTGGGTTAAGAACCCTACGTGGTGTCAGCGAGGATGTGGGTTCGATCCCTGGCCCAGCTCAGTGGGTTAAGAACCCGACAGAGCGTCTCTGAGGATGCAGGTGTGATCCCTGGCCCAGCTCAGTGAGTTAAGGATCTGGCGTTGCTGGGACTGTGGCGCAGGCCAGCCGCTATAGCTCCAATTCAACTCCTAGCCCGGGAACTTCCATGCGCTGCAGGTGCGGCTGGAATAAAAGAGGGGGGGGGAGCTTGTTTGGGTTTGGGGGTCCTGATTTGGGTCCCTTTCGAAGCTGCCCCCCAGATAAAGATGTAAGGATAGACATCTGGGGGGAGGGGGAGTCCCACTGAGCACTGGAGGAGGTGGGGTGGGGAGGGGAGAGGCAGCCTAACACGTTAGACCACAAGGGTTTTGCTGGCTGCTCCCAAGCTGAGATGTGACCATGAGCCACCTCGGAGCCTCATTCTTTCCACCTGGAAAGTGAGCACAGGACTCAGAGAGTTTCCCACCAGGAAGGAAGTCGGGGTGTTTCCAGCCCCTGAGGGTGGGCTGCTCCCAGACTGTTCGTTCCTCAGGCTCTGAGGGCAAAGGGTCTTCCAAGACTTGGGAGGCACATTTAGGGACAGTGGCGTGGAAGCTTTGTGTCTAGCGTGTGCTGAGAGGCGAAGGCCCCAGGTAGGTGGGCGGGCGGCAGCAGCGAGCAGGTCTCCAATGGGCTTGCCTCAGCTTCATTTCCTGGCCAGGTTGGTCAAGGTGATGGGACAATGGATATGGGGTGGCCCCAAAGCTATGACTCTTTGCTGACCAGCTTTTAGTCACCCACTGTAGGAAGTGGCCTCCTGGGACCCTGGCCCTTTTGCTGCCAGGGCAGGACCTTCCCTCTCCCTCTCCTCACCCGGCCAACGTGGTCCCCCTTCTCCACCTGCTAGCCTAGGGGGATTGCATTTGGGAGCAGGCCAGGATGGGTGTGGGATGTGGGCTTTGCAGTCCGCTCCTGAACTGACATGTGTCCATGAGCCACCACAGCACCTTACTCTCTCCCCCTGGAAAGTGGGCACCTTGCAGGCCAGCAAGTGGGGATGGCTAGAATGATCCATGGAGTAGAATTGGGGACGTCAGTGTGAATTCCAGTTTCGCTTAATATAAATGCAGCTGGAGGAGTGTAGAAATATTTATAAAGTTGCATATCTGCAGGGGTTAGTATACATGCATACTTTTCCTTGCTCTGTCAGCTGACAGGGTCAAGAAGCAATGACAGCTCCGTAAAAACTAATACACCAGCCCCTTGGTTTCTGTTACCATTCTCCAAAATGGGAACCACAGCTCTCGGAGACATTGCTGATTCTAGGACTAAAATAGGAAGGTGAGCCTAGGGCATCTTATAGTATCAGAAAATATGAAAGTTCTCAATGTGTGTGCACACACATGCACGCTTGCACGTGAGCACACACACACAATGACAATGTAGGTGTCAAAGGGCCATAGGAGCCACCTGAGAGAACTCCTAATGGCCAAAGCTGGAATAATTGGAGCCACAAAATAATACTGTTAGTATTGGATTATAACCCAAAGTATAAAAAATGAATTAATGAGTCCATTTCAAGGCAGATGAATAAGTGAATAAGCAAATACATGGAGAGAAGAGACACATCTCCTTTGCAGAAGAATAGGTGGGTACTCGGCCCTCAAGCAGGTAGGTTAAAATTCACTTTCCTTAAGCCTGGGCAGCACATAGTGACTTCCTTCCCAAGGGCACAGGTCAGAAAGAAAGAGTAAGTCTCCTGTGGAGAAACCTGGCCAGGTGATCAAGGTCAATATCAATGGTCACGTTGACAGTAGCATGAGAATAGCAGCGGCAAGAAGGCACCTCATCTCTATGGTCTTCCTCCCAAGAACCCACACCCCCAGTCTGACCCTGGGAAAAACAGCAGACAAATTCAAATGGAGGAAATTCTATAAAATACCTGACCAGTATCTCTCAAGTTTGTCAGGGTCATTAAAAATAGTTGGAGGAGTTCCCATTGTGACTCAGTGGTTAACGAATCCGACCAGGAACCATGAGGTTGCAGGTTCGATCCCTGGCCTTGCTCAGTGGGTTAAGGATTCAGTGTTGCCATGAGCTGTGGTGTAGGCTGCAGACGCGGCTCGGATCCCATGTTGCTGTGGCTGTGGTGTAGGCGGGCAGCTACACCTCCGATTGGACCCCTAGCCTGGGAACCTCCATATGCCATGGGAACGAACCTAGAAAAGGCAAAAAGACAAAAAAATAAATAAATAAAAAATAAAAATAAAAAATAAACAGTTGGAGATGTTGATAAAGATTTGGAAGATCTTAAGGAGACATGATGACTAAATGTAATGTAGTGTCCTGAGTGGGATCCACACCACTTGAGCAGCTGGAGAAGTGGTTTTTTGGCTGCAGGAGCCTGGATGATGGCAGACAGGTGGATTAGGACCCTTCCCCAAATGGGGCGTTTGGCGGAACAGTCATGTCTTGGTCCAGGCCATCAACTCTAGCACCTTCCTTGGCGAGCCTCCCCCTGCACAGACCATGCCCCAAGACTCCCTGTCATTTCCCCAACCAGGTCTTGGGCAAACGGGGCAGGGAGGGGAGTTTTGATGATGTGAGAATGCAGTGATGTGTTTCAATGCACTGTTTCCTGGGGACCTGGAATGAAAATTCTAGCAGCTCAGAAGCTGTGCACTGAAGACGCCTCTGCTGTGAGTTCTCAGAAGGGTATTCCGACTAAATTGCAGAAATAAATATGCATGTTCCTTGTTTTTGTTGAGCAATCACTGCACAGAGCCTGAATCCTTTAGTGGCAGTGTGGTCCTCCAAGGGGAAAGCAGCCACCTCCTAGGGACCTGGCTGTGTTGCTTTTCAGCTGTGTTTGTGCTTCACGGTCATCAGGCCACGTGCTTCAGGACCTGCCCAGAGCTGACCCTCTCTACCAAACCAGGGAATAACCCAGAAACAGGAAGAAATAGAGAGTTACTAAAAAAAAAAAAAAAATTCACAATGGGGGAGTTCCCGTTGTGGCTCCATGGGTTAAGAACCTGACTAGTATCTGTGAGGACGCAGGTTCAATCCCTGGTCTTGCTCAGTGGGTTAAGGATCTGGCGTTGCCATGAGCTGTGGCGTAGGTCACAGACACATGCTCGTACCTCCTGGCATTGCCATGGCTTCGGCCTGCAGCTGCAGCTCCAATTTGACCCCTAGCCCAGGAACTTCCATGTGCCGCAAGTGCGGCCCTTAAAAGTTAAAAAAAAAAAAAAAAAAAATCAGGGGAGTTCCCATCGTGGCTCAGAGGTCAATGAATCTGACTAGGAACCATGAGGTTGTGGGTTCGATCCCTGGCCTCGCTCAGTGGGTTAAGGATTCGGCTTTGCTGTGAGCTGTGATGTAGGTTGCAGACGCGGTTCGGATCTCATGTTACTGTGGCTGCGGCGAAGGCCGGCAGCTACAGCTCCGATTTGACTCCTAGCCTGGGAATCTCCATGTGCCACGGGTGCAGCCCTAAAAAAGACAAAAAGAAAAAAAAAAAAAGCACAAAGGAAAATGGAGTCTACAGCCTAAGTCATCCATGTATCAGTGTCCAAGGGGTCTACTCACAAGCCAACCTTTGTGCTTGGGCAGATCCTTCCAGAGAGGGAGGGGAGGGAGCTGGTTCTGCAGTGTGTAAGCCTCAGCAGGGACAGGATCTGTGGGCTGCTGCATCACCTCCTCTCCACCTCTCCCTGCCCACACCCGCTGACCCAGGTCCTGGGAGGTCTGATGCAGGGGAACCACGGAGCCATACTTTGCACCAAAGTGGATCAGACCCAGGACCCCTGGCATCTGTGACATTTATTCCACGGTCCCCTCATGCAATTGTATTTCCCTGGGCCCCCGTGTGAGCTTGGTTTCAGCCTTTCTCCGGATCCCCGCAGAAACACTTCCAGGACGGCCCCGTGGTGGTGTTTAATGAATGGAAACGTTCCCTCACAAACAGAAAGAAAAAAAAAAACCCTACACCAATCCCCAAACCTGTTAGTTGGAAAATATTCCAAGATCAACACATTTTAATTCACTAATTAATACAGCTAAAAGGCATTTTTCATATTAGACTTATTAAAATCACTTGTATTTAAGTGTTTTTGAACTCATATTTTCCGATGCCGTGCGTTTTTCTAAAGTGTTCTAGTCATGTTATGCAAATGCCTATTTAAATTACCAGGGGTATTTGTTTTCTATTTCTACTCTGTAAAACATAATTTTAATACAAGTTATTTGTGAAATGCACATTGGAAAAAAGAAAATAAGATTTGAGATGGCATTTCTATGATAATTTTATTGCAAATGTTGACCATGTTTTTGTGTTTGTCTGCAAAAGGTAATGCAAACTATACATAAGACATATTTCTGGGATTTATTGTTGTATGTGACTAAATTAGTAAAGGAAAATTTTCTTCATTTTTTTTGAACCCAAGGCAGGGCAGTCCATCACCCTGTGAAGCATGTTTCAGAGGGAACAGTCAGGGCCACGCAGCAGGCTGAACGCCACGCCATCACAGAGAGAAAATTTGCTCTTGCTCCGTGCTTAAACAAGATTTTCTGACACCTGTGTGCTGCCAGACATGACATTTGAGGCAGAAACACAGGCCTCTGCAGCAGATAGGGAGGCTCCGTAGGACAGGGATGCTGAGTGGAAAACAGGACCAGAGTGCTCTGGAGTGACAAGGTGGTACACGCAGGAGGCCAGGCTCCAGGGCAAGAGACAGCCCTGGGAGAGGGCTCTGGGGAGGGTCTTCCCCAGTAGGTGTATCTAAAATGTGTAGACTTCCTACTGTGGGATACAGGCAGAATAAGAGGGCTAGAGGCAAAAGATGAAGTTGAGAGGGAATCTCAGATTGAGGATTAAAGAGTAATGCTGTGTCTGAGCTTCCTGGCAGCCAAGGCAAAAAGGAGAACATAGTAAGTTCAATGCCTTGCATTGTCCAGTCCAAGAATACCTACGTCTTGGAGGAAAGACAGTTCCCCTCAGTCTTCTAGTCTCAGTGGAATCCACAGGGTCCACCATCCTCCATAAAGGAAATCAGGAACATAGCAAGCTCTGTCTCCAATAGTCAGTTTACAGAGGCTATTGAAACACCCTTATGAAGGGCGATTGCATTCATATACGTGTGCGGTGATCAGGCATAGTTTGTTTTTCTTTACAGGTCTGCATGTGGCATACTGAAATTCTGGGGCCAGGGGTTGAGTTGGAGCTACAGCTGCCAGCTTATGCCACAGCCATGGCAACCCTGGATCCGAGCCACATCTGCGACCTACACCATAGCTCACAGCAACGCCGGATCCTTAACCTACTGAGCGAGGCCAGGGGTAAAATCTGCATCCTCACAGAGACAACGTTGGGTACTTAACCCACTGAACCACACAGGAACTCCCTGTCAGTCATGGTTTTAGAAGGTGTTTCTGTGCTGGGGCGGGAGCACCTGTGACAGAATGAGACCCCATCCCAACACCAGTCCTACAGGGCAGCTGTTGCTCACTCCTACGTGTATCAACTAGGACCAACAGTAGAATTTTCCCAGTCTCCTCTGAGCCCCAGGGAAGGGGGCTGCCATCCCGAGGGCCGGTGGGGCATATGGGGGAAACGCAAGCTGAGGGGGACTTTGTTTCCATCAGCGTGTGTTCGTTTTAGGTATCAGTGATTAGGGTTCTTACCTGTGCAAACCCACTTGTCACCTGGGGCAACCCCTCTCTTGGTACCTGCAGCGGCCTCTCCGCATCTCCTGAGTGCACACAGTAGGCTCTTGTTCACAGTGGACGCAGGGTAGGTCTCTTGAAGGGAACTGACAGCAGATACATCAGGGCCAGAGGGTTGAGCATTTGGCCAACATGGGTTCAAATCAAAGCTCTGTGACTCTGGCCAGGCCTTCCCCCCACTGTCTGTCTCCTCATCTAAAAACATGGAGATGACAGAAACAGTCACGCAGAGATGCTGAAACAGAGACAAAGAGTGTGTGCAGAGTGCCTGCCCGAGGTGGCTGCTGAAGGTCCCTAAGACCACAGCGACAATGAGAAAGGGCACGGGGTGGCCCTGAACTGGTCCATGCATATGATCCTGTTAACCCAGGGATCCTGTGAGGTAACTGTAACTTACCACCCTCATTTCACATGGGAGGAATTGGCTCAGAGAGGTTCAATGACTTCTCCGGGAGGCACAGCATGCCAAGGATGGGATAGGCTGAGGCCCAGTCTCCTGAGTCGCAGTCACAGCTCCCTTTATCCTCTCCCTTTATTTTCCAGGGCAGGGGTGGGGGAATCCTCCAGCTTGGGAGGCTGGGCCGGGTCCAAGGCTGAGTGGGGAGCCAGGGACCTGCCCTGTGGACGTGTCTCGTCTGGCCACTAGGGAGGATCAGGCTTCCTCTGGACAAGAAGTGGTCCAGCAGGCAGTGGCCACGGGCTGGGGGTGGGATGGGGGGGGTCACTTTCCGTCTTCTCTGATTTTCCCTTCCTCTTGTGCTGCAGGCGCTGGGTTAATTGGTAAGACATGTGTCTAGAAAGAGGAGCCGGGCCTCTGGCTGCCTTTTCCCTCCGCTTTGAGGGCCCCTTGGACTCAGACCCGGGAAATGGGTGATGCTCAGGTGAGGCTGAGGAGCCCATAGGTTTCGTTTCTTGGAGTCAGGGCTGCGCACCGGCTTCTGTCCCTCAAAGGGGCCGGTGGAGCCTCCTCCAGACAGACCTAGTCACAGGGCTGTGGTCATGACTATGTAGCTGGGAAGCCGACCACCCTGGTGGGCGGAGCACAGACGAGACAAAAAGCCTGGACAGGGAGGTGCAGGAGCGGTGACAGTAATTGTAATGTTCGAGGCCTTTTGAGGCATCGATAAGCCTGGATCTTCTCCTTCTACTGTTTCCATTCGAATCAACAGTTTGTTTGTTTGTTTGTTTTGTCTTTTTGTCTTTTTAGGGCCACTTGCCGCGGCATATGGAGGTTCCCAGGCTAGGGGTCCAATCGGAGCTGGAGCCACCAGCCTACACCAGAGCCACAGCAACACGGGCTCCGAGCTGCATCTGCAACCTACGCCACAGCTCACAGCAACGCCGGCTCCTTCACCCACTGAGCGAGGCCAGGGATCGAACCCCAAACCTCATGGTTCCTAGTCAGATCCATTTCCACTGCACTACAACGGGAACTCCTCCATTTTGATTTTTAAATGCCTTCTTCTTTTCTTTTTTGTTGTCTTTTTGCCTTTTCTAGGGCCACTTGCCGCGGCATATGGAGGTTCCCAGGCTAGGGGTCCAATCGGAGCTGGAGCCACCAGCCTACACCAGAGCCACAGCAACACGGGATCCGAGCTGCATCTGCAACCTACGCCACAGCTCATGGCAACGCCGGATCCTTCACCCACTAAGCGAGGCCAGGGATCAAACCTGCAACCTTATGGTTCCTAGTCAGATTCGTTAACCACTGAGCCACGATGGGAACTCCTGAATCAACAGATATTTTAAAAGTGTTCTTGTTTCCGGGGATGGGGACTCCCCTCAGGTGGGAGTTTGCTGAGTCTCACTGCTCCCCATGCCCTTTGCAGCCCGGGGCAGAAGGGGCTTCTTCCGAGTGGGACCCACTGGGAATCTGGAGATGGGGCCTGATGGGGAGTATGCTTGGACTTGCTGACACGGGCCGTGGAGCAGGAGAGGAGGGGAGGAATGGTGGGTACCCCCAGTTTCTGGATTGAGTCATTTGCTAGGAGAGTCTTCCCTGGAGCTATTTTCTGTCAATGGTCAGAGTGGAGAGAGTAAAATCTGAACCAAGTCCACCTGCAGACAGGCCTTTGAGGGGCCCCAAAGGGGCAGAAGCACCAGAGGCTGCAGGAGGCAGTTTGCTTGCAGAGCCAGGGAGAAACTTAATGGGGAGGGTGAAGTCCTATCTGGTCTTGGGAGAGTGAGCAGGGTCAGACCACGAAGACCGAGGGACGATGGGCAGGTGGAGGTGAGAAAGGACTGCGAACGGGCAGGTTGTCTGCCTGGCATGGACTTGAGGGGCTGCGCCAATGCCGAGGACCCAGGCTTTCGGTCAAAGTCTCAAATGCCCAGATGAGGCATCCAGACTTTATTCAACAGGTACATGGGGTTTTGTTATTGTTGTTGTTGTCGTTTTGTCTTTTGTCCTTTTAGGGCTGCACCTGCGGCATATGAAGGTTCCCAGGCTAGGGGCCTAATCGGAGCTGTTGCTGCCAGCCTACCCCACAGCCACAGCAACACCAGGGCCGAGCCGTGTCTGCGATCTATACCACAGCTCACGGCCACGCCGGATCCTTAACCCACTGAGCAGGGCCAGGGATCGAACCCGCAACCTCATGGTTCCTAGTCGGATTCATTTTCCACTGTGTCACTTTGGGAACTCCAACAGGTGCAGGTTTGACCGATTCCTGCAGACCAGAAAGGAGAGAGAGAGACATCCAGGTGAGGCTGGCTACTACCAGGACATGGCCTGCCTAAGCATCCACTCTGGAGCGGGCCAGGTGGGGGCAGCTGGAGATGGACCCCTTCCATTCCATCCTGGAGATGATGGGTTCTAGGACAGACCGGGGCCTGTAAAGCCATCTGCCTTCTTCTTACTGTGGCCTAGGTATTGCCGCCCCCACCCCCGTCCCCGCCCATCCCCTGCCACGATCTTGTCTCCCAGCCTCTCCCCATCGCTCACGAACTGCAGACACAATGGCCTTTTTGCTGGTCAGCACACCTGTACGCTCTTTCCCACCCCAAGGCCTTTGCACCTGCGGTTCCCTCTGCCAGCGAGGCGTTTCCCGCAGACATCCACACGGTTCCTTCTCATCATCCGAGTCTCCTCAAAGGTCTCCTCCTTCAAGAGGCCTCCCTGACACCCTTCCAAACCTTCTCCCATCCCATCCCAGTTCCCTCTTCCTTCTGCCTCTTACCACTGACCGAGATGAGCTTGCTTGTTGACCTGTTTACGGCAAGTGTCCTACCTCTGCCCCCCAAGCAGAAAGGAAGCCTCAGAACCTGAGACCTCATCTGTCCTGGTCACAGCTGTGTTTTCAGGACTAAAATCCTGCCCTGTGTGGAGGGAGCACCCATCAGTATCTGCGGAATGAATGAATATCGCCCCGGGGGGGGTCCCCAGGGACCCCGGCCTCCTGACCCCAGCCCACGCCACCCACTGCCCAGGAGGCTTCTGCTTTGTTCTCACTCAGGCTCTCAGCCGCAGGAAGGCCAAGGGTGTTCTGGGTTTGGTTTTTATAATTGGTTTGATATGATCATGAAAAGTATCTAAAAATTGGACAGCTGGAAATGTTTTTCCTCCTATTTATGACTCAAAACAGCCTTAGAGTTTGGGGTTGTTTCTTAAATCAGATTCTCCTCCCTAAAAAACAATAAAAAAAATTTTTTTTAAAATACCATGAGCCCACTCTTGCATATTTTTGAAGAGACCCCCACAAGGTCACGACAAGGCCTCTGCTTGGAGGGGTGGGGCTCCTCGGAGCTCCAGACAAGAAGTGGGGAGCCTCCAGAGCGGGGGCTTGGCCATTCCGCTGCCACCGTATCAGGAGGGGAAGATAAATTAAGACGAGTGTATTGCACCGTTAGACATTAACCACGACAGTGAAAAAGTATTGTGAATGTTAAAATGGCCCAGACTAAAATATACTGAGGTTAAAATACAGGGTAACTTTACAAATCACTAATAATTTCTTTGGCTTTCACTGCAATAACATTGATTTAATTCATTAGATTCCTTTCTAAATCTATATTTCAGTTTTAGAGTTGTCAGTTTCTGTTAATGACAATTTTGCCCCATCTGTTCCAACATGAAAATGAGGCTCCTTGCCGCAGACAAGATAGATCTTTAAGAGTTTAAGAAGGAGAAGTCTTAAAGGTATTTCACTCCGAGGAGGCCCCGTTGGACGAGTCGCACTCAAAATGAAGCTGCCCACCAGACACACTTGGCGTTGACACCGGAGCAAGCGAGACGCCCCTCCCCCAGCAGCACCCACGGGCTCAGCCACCCGGTGGTTGCTCTCTGGTCAGATGGGCCCACTGTGCTGTCATGGATTCCTATGTTGGAGGGGAATATTCAAAACATTCCCACTCGTTCCTTTTTTTTTTTTTTTTTAATGACAGAGCAATAATTCTGGGTGTCAGCATATCAGAATTCCAGTGGCTGTGATTAGAAGGAAAATGAGTTGCTGTAATTTGGCCCATTCAGATCGTCCTATTACAGTAAGTCATTGCCGTGAGCCCGGTGAGCGTCTGTCTGCCGAGGGGCAGTGTCTGGGTTCGCCAGAGAAACATCTCTGACAAGCCCCTCCAGGCCACCAGCCCCTGCATCTGAGGGTCTCCTGCAGGACAGAGTTGAAAGCATGGGTGAGGAGCGTGTTTCCAAAGGTGGGACCAGATAATGGCATCGGAGGGACCAGTACGGGGCAGGGCACAGGCCTCCTCTCTGAATCAAAGTAGTGAGGCGGATGGGCCCTGCCTGGCCCCAGGCAGGGGAGGCAGTCCTGAGCCCGGGGGGGCCATGGTCGTGTGTTTGAGGGGTAAGATGTTCCACTAATGACCAATCTTGGAAAAATAAAACCACCCATTAAAAAGGACACAGGACCCAAAGAACCAGGGATTTCTTTTTTTTTTTTTTAATTTGAAAACCTTCCAGAAAAATATGCAGGCGTTACAACCGATACAGAATTAGGCTGGATCCTCAAACTTAATATTCACCATATGTATTTACATTCAACTCAATTCCAAGAAATTGAGCACTGCATTACAGCCCAGAGAAAGAGGAGATTGCCTCTCACACGGGCTGACATTAAGTTGAGTTACTGTTTTGCTGGAGACTCCTCTGCAAAGTCTAAAGACAGTTGAGAACATCGGACGGAAAATTCTCCTTGGGGATCTGCCTTCGCCTTTCCAATACAAATTAGCGAAATTTTAACATTTCAGATGTCACACCTTGAGCAAATTAAAAATCAACAAAAATATTAGGGGTCTATGTTACCTGCTCAAGTGTACAGAATGTATAAAAACTTTAATCAAACACTTGGGTTTGCTCAGTTTTAAATTGTGTTAGTTTAATAGTTTCTCTTCTGCTGTTTATATTAATGACATATTCCCATCTAAATATATTGCCATGCTGAAAAGCCATCACAACATTTCCAAGGTTGAATGAATGCAGTTGTATTCATGGTTTTTTAATAAAAAGATCTCTTTCTATTAAGTCTCCTCTTTTTTTTTCCTTTCCTGTTCTCCAAAGATCGAGGCTCTCTACCGTGTGTGCGCGCAGAGGCTCGGAAAGTAATATAAATACACATCGGCAGCACCTCATTTGCTGTGCACACGCCTGCTTTGGAGCCAAGGAGAGTGGAGGACCCACCATTTCTTCACACATCCCAGCCGAGGCCGAGGCTGTGGCGGGGCTGGTAGAAACACAGATTGCTTTTTTCTAAGCATCCGTTGAAGATCTGATTGCTTGGGAAAGTGTCTTAATTTGCTCGTCTCTGCAAAGCGGTAGCGTGCACTCCACACTCGGCGAGTGAGGCCCCCACCTCACCTAGACGTGTCTGAAGGATGTGCCAAGGGCATCGTGAAGGCAGAGCAAGGGACCTAGAGGAGGATCGGCGGTCACAGGCATGGGATGTGAGACATTCCTCTGGAGCTCCCAGCCCTGCTCGCTGGAGCTCCCCAGGCGGCCAGGCTGATCCAGAAGGCTGAGTTGCACAGATCACTGTGTTTGGGGCCGGGTGTCTAGTTTGGGCAACACCAAAGCCAAACTTCCAAATTCTATCAAAGTGATTCGTTATCAGGGTGCCGAGAAGGGGAGGGAGGGCGAGACACAGGTTATCTAAGGGTTATTTGGAGTTAAATCCCCCAGGAGCCAGGGGACTTTGAACTTGACGGCTCTGGACTTGAGCAGAGGCTCCCACCTCTAGAGTCTGTGAAGGGGTGACCTGGGCAACGTGGCTTCTAAGGAGCTTGCCTGCCCCAGGATGGTTCCCTTATGGGAACAAACCAGATCTTTTAATACAAGTAAGTTCGATTGAATCATAGGGCCCCCTAACTATAAAAACAAATAAATGCATTATTTCCCTACATTTACAGTTATTATGTCAAGTGAGGCAGAGGATCTAGTCATTTACAAGGTCTGATTAATAGAAAGATTTCATCTGGGACTTCCCATCATGGTTCAGCGGTTAATGAACCCAACTAGTATCCATGAGGAAGGGGTTCCATCCCAGGCCTTGCTCTGTGGGTTAAGGATCTGGCATTGCCGTGAGCTGTGATGTAGGTCTCAGACATGGCTTGGATCTGGCATTGCTTCGACTCCTAGCCTGGGAACTCGCATGTGCCTTGGGTGCGGCCCTAAAAAAGATTAAAAAAAAAAAAAAGATTTTATCTGTTTACCTTTCCTTCAAAGTTTTTTTTTGTTGCTTTTTAGGGCCACACCTGCAGCATATGGAAGTTCCCAGGCTAGGTGTTGAATCGAAGCTGCAGCTGTCGCCCTATGCCACAACCACAGAAACTTGGGATCCAAGCCTCATCTGTGACCTACACGACAGCTCAGAGCAATACTGGATCCCCGACCCATTGAGTAAGGCCATGGATCAAACCCAAATCCTCATGGATACTAGTTGGATTTGTTTCTGCTGTGCCTCAAGGGAAACTCTTCAAGGTTATTTTTATTTTTAAATTTTTAAAAATCTATTTTTTATGGCTGCACCCATGGCATATGGAAGTTCCCAGGCCAGGGACTGAATCTGAGCTGCAGCTGTGACCTACGCCACAGCTGTGGCAATGCCAGATCCTCTAAACCACAGTGCTGGGCTGGGGACCAAATAACGTTCTTTTAAAATTTATGGGCTCTTATGACATATTTTAAACATAGACTAGAAATAAAGGCTATAATAAACACACACTTGCATACCACCCAGTTTTATCAAATCTGAGTGGGGTGTCGTATCTGCTGCAGATTTTTTTCAGGAACGAAGACGTTAGTTGAGGCAGCAGTGCGCCCAGGGCTCCCTGCAGCCTGGGGAGGGCATCGCCGCTGCAGGGAGCTCACTGCAGAACCTGCCCATGGCAGCTGGGGCAGAGGAGCTGGCTGACCCAGAAGAGGGGCTGCTCCTTAGCATCACCCCCTGGACCTGCTTCCTTCCACATCCTGAGAAGGGGAATGAAGGGGCCCTCAACCTGAAGGACACACGATTGACCTAAAGGGCCAGCAAGCATTGCCACGTGCGCCACGATCTGTAGGCGAGAGAAATGAGGTGATTAAGGCTAAAAATGAATATGCCTGACCTGGGAAACTAGCCTTCTGGAATAATTAGGCCACGAGACGCAGGATGAGGAGCGAGACTCAGGTGTCGGTTGAGTAAGAGACACTTTTCCCTCCCTGAGCCTTTTCTAAATGGTTGAAAAGCACCTTCGCTCTCTTATGGAACTGGTTTTAGACACAGTTCATGTCTGACCATGCAGGACAGGGGATTCAAGATGTGTGGTTCTCAGCCAGTGTGTGATGAGATCAGAGGCTTTGCTAATCAACTCGAAATATTCCTGGATATGAAATCTTTTACCTGTTTAAGAAAATTATATAGTATATTTCAAGCAAATTAATTCTGTCTGGATCAGTTACAGTGCATAATCAGCTATGTTATGCAAATAGTTATCTTTGTGCTTGAAATCAATAACTTATTTTCTTCTGTAATAAAGAAAAAGGGGGATAAGTTATTATTAATTATGTACAAAATGAAATCTTTTCTTGCAAGGCCGTGGGTCCCACTTCATTATGAAGGCTTTGTCCATGTCAATTTCTGGGATGCTGATAAGCGCCTTTGGCAGGATGTCTCTCAAACCACCTGTGGTTGGGGGGACGCGGCACCTGGCCCTGCTTCTCTCAGGTGCATGCCTGGTGGTTGTGGCCAGCCAGCCCTCCCAGCCTGGGCACTTCCCTCTGGCTCTGGTTCCAAGGAGCAGCTTATTTATAAAGCGTGCTCGGCCACTGTTAGTCAGTATCAGCTCCAGTTACAGATGAAGTTAATGACAATATTGATTATGCCATAACCCATGTTAATACTGAGTGTATTGCCTGTTCACCATTGGGCTGTATTTATGAGCTATTTCTGCCCTCCTGATCGTGGCCAAGCCCTACAGGAAAATCCCTCTTCACCCTCAGTTCTTTTGTGACCACCTGAGGGGCAGAATGTGGGAGCCGTGGTTGTGTGACTCTTCAGTCCAGCCTTGACTCTTGTAGCTGCGTTTTCACAGAGGTTATCACCACTTTCATTTTTTCCTTCAACTGGGGCCCCCGTGTTCAGGGGCCCCGTAGAGGGAGAATCCCCAGAGCCAGGATGTCTGGGTGGGACACGTCTCCCAGCCTGGTCACATCCCAGTTGATTCGATAGAATCTTTTTTTTGGGGGGGGGGCGTTACCCCAGAGTCTGCTCTCAGGAAGCTGGTGGATTTTCAACCCAGCCTGCACAGTCACAGTAGCTTAAACGTGGAAATCCGTCAGAGCATCCATGGGACTGCGGCATGGTTATTTTTGGCCTCCTGCCATTTCATTTACGAGGTACTTGTACTTGACAAACGGATCTCATTTATGCACAGATATCAGGCTTCTTCCTGCCTGATTATCAGGCACGAGACCCCGCCCTGACCTCAGTCCCATGCCTGTTACCTCAACGGAGGGGCCATTGCTTTCCGGCTCCTGCTAAGACGCGTTGCAAACACAAGCCTGGCCCAGTCCTTCGAGCAGAGGGTCTGCAGCCAGGGTCCGTTTGAGCCTTTACGAGCACAGTGCATGCGCCCAGCAGCAACAGTCCCACCTCCGGTAGGATTGCTGGGGGCAGACTCGGGTCTTCAGGAGACCCCAGAGAGGCAGGTGGGTGAGCGGCCCGGGGCATCTATGTGCCGTTGCAGGAGGAGGGGCAGGGCCCGCTCTGGGGTGGACCCAGGGCTTGGCTGCCAAGCCTGAGGTTTGCAGGGAGCACTGAACTCTGAAGCCTCCTCTTCCTCTGCCTTCTCTGCGGCCGCTCCTGGGAAGCAGGTGGGGGCTCCGCTGGCCTCGGAGTGTGATAGCAGGCAGACGCCTCGTTAACCACCCTTTCTCCATCCAGGCCTGTTTGTGGATTCCTCTGGCTGAGTCTGCCAGGCGGCTTGAACCGGTTGTGGACAGCTGGGCTGCTTGGCATTTTATGGTGAGTGGCGGCTTTCCCAAGGCTGTAACTCTGTGAGCCCGTGGGCACCGTGGTACGTGCTCCCCTGCCTGGCCCTCCTGAGGGGCGCCCTCCCCTGGGGCACAGCCGGATCCTGCAAGCTGCTCTGTCGCCCTGGCAGGTGAGAGCAAGGCGGACCCAGGCTGGGCAGCTGGCAAAGGCTCCATCCAGAGGGAGCCCCCATCCCGTCCCAGACTGATGCTTTCATGATAATGACGCCTCCTGGGGAGGCACCTTATTGCTCTTCGCAGAAACAGTCTCTACCAGGAGAAATTAATTGTTTTGTTGTTGATGGAAAAGGAACGGAAGAATCTATTTAAAAGCATTCTCCCTACTTGTAGGAGGTAGAAGGCTCTTTCAGACCCCGTTCCCTGGAAGGTTTCCTGTGGGGAACTTCTGCCTGGGATTGGCCAGGGGGCTGCCGAGGGGCTGAGGTCCAGGTGGGCAGCCTCAGACAGGGCACACCCTGGCGTTTAATCCCCCGGCTTTGTTGCTTACTAACGGTGCCATTCCTGTGCCTCAGTTTTGATCTCAAAAAAAGAGGCAGCGACATTGTCTTCTGGCATGATTATAAGGATTAAATGAGATACTGTGTGTTCAGCACATAGCCTAGTCTTTGTCTAATAGTAGGAATTGCAGGCATGGGAGGGTTTGACAGCTGGCTGACTCCCCACTCTCCTGTGGGCCAGATCCAGCTGTCCCCGCATTTCCACAGCTCCTGAGGGGCTCCCAGTAGGTATTAACCTGTCCTGTGTAGAGCCCTGAGCCCTTTGGTCCCGAGGCGCTGGCCAGCCTCTGTCACTCACCTTCTAGGGCCACCTCCACCGGGCTCTGAGGCAGGAGGGGTGCCTTTTCACCTTCATCAGGCTCCAGCCCCATTCTTAACTGGACCAGTGACCAATGGGCTTCCATCATACCAAGGGCAGCACTCAACCCACTTCCAGGGCAGCCCCATAAACACCCAACTGGCACATACAGGCACGTTCTAATGGGGACCCCACCCAACCTGCACACACAGGCACATCTTAATGGGGACCCCTGCAGCACATTTAGCTTTTACGGAGCATCTGGGAGATAACTTTTATGGGAGGGATTTTAATTAGTGCTCTGGCTAAACGGCGGTGGAGTTTGCATGGGTGGAATTGGCTGGTGTGCTGACATCCGCAAGAGGCATCTGGCCGGGAGACGTGGCTGTGTTTATCACCTGGTCCCTGGCTTTGATGGAAGTGGGGGTCGAGGTTGTGCTGAGAGCCCCCCAGAGCGAGGGGGTCAGTGCCGCCACCATGGCAGCCAAGGCAGGGCAGGGTGTGGACAGTGGCTTCGTGGCCCAGTGACCGGTAGAGTCAGACAGAGTCCTGTGCTCAGAAGAGCCTTGTACTAGATTAATGCTCTGCTCTCCTCATCTTGAAATCCTTAATAATTTCACCATCAGTAAGTTGAAAGTCGAGAGTGTCATAGAATGTGAGGCTTATCAATAAGTGGAATAGGAGTTCCCGTCGTGGCGCAGCAGAAACGAATCTGACTAGGAACCACGAGGTTGCAGGTTCGATCCCTAGGCTTGCTCACTGGGTTAAGGATCTGGCGTTGCCATGAGCTGTGGTGTGAGTCATAGATGCGGTTCGGATCCCGCGTTGCTGTGTCTGGCATAAGCTGGCAGCAACAGCTCCGATTCGACCCCTAGCCTGGGAACGTCCATATGCCACGGATGCGGCCCTAGAAAAGACAAAAGACAAAAGACAGAAAAAAAAAAAAAAAAGGAGTAGAATAGAAACAGCTGAGTACATTTTGTGCCGAATTGTCTGTCTTCTAGATGGAATACATATGGATGGTCAAGCGATGAGACACAGCGTGTATAATTTTGGTGATTCTGAATATGAGTTAAATGCTCTTATATTTGTATTTAAAACTGGCATGGCTCAATATAACGGTGAACAAAAAATTCATGCTGATAATTAATGAAGTTTTCATTTTTCTTCACTCAGAATGACATTAAGCAGGAACCTTAAAACGCCGTGATGAGTCGAAAGACAGCAGAAGAAAGGCCAACGCTTTATATTTTAGTACCTTCAAAGACAGCTTTCCCCCTGCTCTTTGAACAAGAGGCTCCACATTTCCATTCTTCCTGGGGTCCTGCCTGCTATGCAGCTGTCCCTGGGCTTTAGCTCAGGGACCCCCGTGGGCTTTGGCTCAGGAATTCGTGGAAGTGTGGCTCTTGCAGCAGCCGGGTGAGAAGGAGTGGGCAGTAGTGGAATAATGATAAAATACTAACTTGCCTCTATTCGTGTTTACTGGGAGCTGGGTGCAGTCCTAAGCAATTTACAAGGCTTATCTCATTTAATCCTGCAAACCCATAAGGTTGGTGCCTCTGTCCATTTTACAGATAGAGACATTCAAGGCCAGAGAAGGAACAAGGCCAAGAAGGTGCAGAGCCAGTAATCAGAGCCCCACTGGGGTCCAGAGCCAGCCTTCCCGGCCTCCTCCTCATCCTGCTGCCCCCACTTTGCCCATTTTATGGGATGAGAAACCTGAGGCTCCGAAGGGCAGCCCAAAGTCACGATGGGACAGGACGGTGGCAGGCCTGGAGCTCAGTCTCAAACCCTGCGACTCCCACACTTCCCCTATGCCGCATTGCCTCCAGGCTGGAAACGGTTTCCTCTTTCCTCTGAAAAAGCATGTCATCATTTGTCGTCAAGGGCTCTGGCTTTTATATTAATAACCCAATGAGCGACTTTGTTCCACATTCCTTTTTGAGTGATGACTGGGGACCTCAAAATAGCTGTGACTGCCCCCTTGTTTGTGCCTTCACACATGCACACAGATCCCCACACACCACAGAAGGACACCAGCACGGAGACACACATGCTGCTCAGACACACACAAGGCAAAGACAGCACATACATACGCACACTCAGACACACCACCCAGATGCACAGCCACACTTGAGTGGACTGGCACGCAGACCTGTGCACACAGATATTCACAGGCACACACAAAGGACACACAGACACATGCCGGCACACATCCATTCACACATGCGTGCACAGGCATCCAGACACGTGAACATACAAAGGGCAGATGCAAAGCCCATCCCCACACTGCCAGCCATCCCAGGGACTCACAGCCACAGAACCATAACCATGGCATTGGGATGGACGCAGCCAAAGGGGCCGGGGGAGTCAATCGCCCAAGGTTTGTTGGCAGCTCTAAAAACGTACCCTCGCAGGGACCCCTCTGCTGACAGGAATTGAGGCAGAACGCGTGGAAGTCTGGCAGAAAATGATCTTGGGGTCATGCAGAACCCCAAGTCAAGGTGGTCTGTTTGGGGGACAGTTGTGTTCTGTGTTTAGAGATAAACACAGGCTTGGCAATCACCGAGTGACCATACATGTGCCGGCTTTGACATTCCGGGTCCCTTCAGGAGCGGTCCACCGGCAGGGAAGCTGGACGCTCAGCCGCAAAAGGATGGCAGGCACACTGTGCACAGATATGCAGGTCAGAAGGGAGAGCTCATAGGGCCTGAGGTGGTCAAGGAGGGCTGCCTGGAAGGGGAGGTCTCAGGCAGTGCAGGAAGAGGCTTTTCTAAGCTAGACCTGCCCCTCCGTTCCTCCTTCCCACTTCGCAAGGACCAGCCCACCTGGGGCAGACAGTAGGTTCGGGGAACTCACTGTGACATCTTAGAGATGGTTCAGGGTTTTTTCTTATTCACTCCCCTCCCCCATCCATCACCTAGCAGGTTAGTTCCATTTTCACCCCATCTTCCAGATGAAGAAACTGAGGCTCAGGGAAGTCTTTGGCCTGAGCGCCGGCAGGTAGGAGCAGAAGGGACGGTATCCCCCTCCAGGGCTACTGTCTTAGCCACCTCACTTTATCCTATGAGGTTTGAGGAGTTATTTCAGCTCCCCACTCAGAGAAATGGGTGCCGAGCTGGCTCCACGTATGAAAGGCAATCCAGGGGACCTGGGTTAGGCTCAGTGGGCACTCTGGACCATCCAGGCTGGACAGGGACCCAGGCCCTGTCCTGTGCACTAGCTGTGTGACCTTGGCAGGGGTCCGTTGTCTAGGAATCAAGTATGAGGATTTGATGCCATCAGGTGTGCAAAGTGCTTTGCACATGGACTGGCCCCTTAGGAGGTGCCCAGCAAATGTTAGGATCACAATTATTGTTACAGCCTGTGTTGCCAGCTCATCTAGGGTTAGGGCATAATTGGAAAGTGAGAGTTACAGGCAGGTGCTGGAAGAGTGGGAATGAAGCAAATACGGTTCTGAACCCGGGGAGCACATGACGGCCGTGGTCAGATCCGTTTGCCCCTGCTTTGGGGTTTGCCATATGTTGGCTTCCCAAGCTCAGCCATCTCTCTGAGCACCCAAAGCCATCCTTGCTTGATGCCCATTTCCTAGCTCTCCAGGTATGGTACTCACCAGACGAAGAGTGGCAGGGGTTCTTGCTGTGTGACCTTAGATGGGTATCTCAACCTCTCTGGGTGCCAGGTATGTCCTGTGTACAATCAGAATAACACCATCCACCTGGAGATAGTTTCTGGTGTTCATATAAACGAAAGAGCCTGAACAAGCTTTGAGAAGGGCCACCCAACAGCAGGGGAGCAAGATCCTTCCTGGGGCCAAGGATTTCCCTGCAGATAGCGCCCCCTGCTGTACAGGAGGACATCAGGGACCTGAAGAAAGGAAGGGCTCCTCGGGCAAACCCCAGCTTTCTAGCCCTGGGAGGGTGGCATTCTGCACCTTATAGTTTCCATGGAGAAAATTCCAGTCCCTGCCATTTTGCAACCCATTTGACCTAATTTATGCTTTATCATTTTTGGCAATTTTGTCATTTGTGTGGGGGCGTGGGTGGTGTACAGAGCAAGTGATGAAATCCCTCATTCTGAGTCATCCTCGCTCTCCTGCTTAAATTCAAATCGTGACATATGTGCACGTGTACATATGCACACACACACACACACACACACACGTACATGTCTGGGTGAGTCTATGTAGGTGCCTGTATGTAATGATGGGCCCAGAAGGTAAACCAGGAAAGCCCCAGATGGCCTGTATATGTTTTTCCTTTGATCTTTATAATCATGCCACATATATGTGTGGGGAGACTTGTGAATTTTCATCCCTGACCTTTGTAGACAAAAAATCATCCTATTACCATATACCTGTCAAAAGAGGGGAGAAAATCAGATGAATATTCTTTGCCTTTTATGCATCAAAAAAAAAAAAAG